>NC_057796.1:366515335-366516240 GCF_018294505.1 Triticum aestivum
CATTTCGTAACAGAGTGGAAAAAGGGGGTTGTGTAGTTGAGAGAGTTAGAGATCGAAACATGGAGAGAAAGAATGGATGTGTGTTGGAAACCGATAGCTTCCTAAGGTGGTTAGGAGAGGAAGATTGACCGATATAGGAAGTATGTAGCGTGTGTGAGGGGGGGGGGGGCTAAAAACAACATTTGAATGTAGATAGTACGAGACTTAATATCGATGTTTCAATTCAGTGTACATTGTAAGATTTGAACTGAGGACCATGCATATGGGTAATTATTTCGAATTCGTGCCATACTAGGTTTCGAAAAGTTGACATTGACTCGATTTGTTGTGCTATTTTGTAGGTCATATGTTTGAATCCATCCAAAAGTTTTCTCACTACCATGGTGTTCATCATATACATATGAATTTGTATTAAAAAGTAGCGTGGATACAGTGAAATGCGAAATCCACGTTAGAATTGGAGATCGCTATGTGACACACACTCTAATTCAAATAACTAATTATGTGACACACACTCTAATTCAAATAACTAATTATGTCACACACACTCTAATCCACGTTAGCGTGGATACCGTGGATACCGTTTCGATTTTTTTTCAAATAACTCCTTATTAATTAATTTATAGTATCTCGTTTCGAATGACTAATTATTGCAAGGAAAACACGGGCATGGTAATACATACAGATTCGTTTGCAAATGAAAGAAGATTCGTTTGCATTCTCAAATGTAGGCGCACCAGGTAGACCAGGGTCGTGTCGTGGTGGTCGCGTGTGTCGGACGGACGCTTAGCACCCAACCACCCAGCCACCCACCCCCTCCCTCCCTCCCCCCCCCCAAAAAAGAATGATGACAAAATAAGTTTGTGCTTCTACGTTTCGGATTGAAATATCTGGCGGCACCAATT
>NC_057796.1:366516562-366527056 GCF_018294505.1 Triticum aestivum
ATTGCTCAAATCCCTAATTCACCGCCAACCCAAGCAAAGTTCGAATCGCCCCTCGTCTCATCTCTTTCCCCACCTCTGTGCCGGACGACGACGACGAAGACGACGGTCGTGCTTCACCACAGCACCGGAGCTACCTCATCTACGCCCTCGTCCACCGCACCGGAGCTACCTCATCTATGCCCTCGTCCACCGCACCGGGTGGTCCATCGACAACGTCGGCCGCCGCAACCAACGTGCCTCACAGACACCGACTTCCACCGCATCAGGTGCGCTTCACCGATGCTGTCTCCAAGCTCACCGGGGCTACTTCACCGAGCACATCGTCACGCCTCCACCCCCCGAGGCCGCTGGGGCTTCACCAACGGTCTCGTCCACCGCATCATAGCGCTCCGCTGCCACTCAAGATCTGCATACGTGCGCGGCTAGCCAACGCCAGCGCATCACCCTCAATGGCTCTGAAGTGACCCGCACTCTAGCTAGGCGAGCATGCCCAAACGCCGGCCCGAATTAGGTATCCACACATCACTCCCTTGTGCACTGTTCCGACGATGTTTGGATATCCTTTCACTGCTCTCTTAGCTTACACGCCTACCCAACTCTGACTTTAACTCTTATTTCTTCTGGAGATATCATCTGAAACAAGCAAATCCATTTTTTAGCGAAGCATCACGGCGCTACGGGATCTGGTACACATCCTGCAGACCCGTATAACCTTGTAAGTATATGTCCTCCGGTACAACAGCAAGGTCGATTCCTCTTATTTGATCAGCCATTCGCCTTGTCAAAAATGCAGAGGGGGATGCAAGGAGCACAAGGCCTGCACATCCAAGCAAGTGGTAAAATGGACTTGTACATGGAACATCCCAAGCGCAAGTAGAGCTGCAGTGAGCCTGTACAACGAGCTAGCGTAAGTCCCTGCATTTCATTTAATTCATACTGGCATTCATGTATGATTTGTGTGCAGTGGCGGAGCCACGAATTCAAGTTACCAGGGGCGAACATTTAACTTAAAAAATACGAAGGCACTTGCACTCCGGAAATCAACATAACTTGAGAAATGTGAAGCTACATGCACTTTGAAAACCAGCTAATGATCCAAAGTAGTTCAGATTATAAACACTAAATGATGCAAGCACCAAAAAACACAAAATGCAACATGGTGTACAAGGACTACAAACATGGTCTGTACCTGCTTGAATTATTCGTTCTCTGGCTAAAAATATCGAAGTGTAATTGCACCTATAACCAGTGCGCAAACTGCATATCAATATATCTATCCTGCACAAGTATGACAATAGTTTCAAACAACATATTAGAAAAGTATTGATGCTACGTTGTCATGATACGGGGACTTTCTGGTAGATGGCCTCGATGTTTCCTCAAGCCATGAAAATGCACTATAATTTGCTTGTCATCAATGCCTGCAAATCTCTATGTCTCTCTCAACATAGCAGATCATCATTAGACACTAAGTCCTTCAATGGGAGCTTGCAAAATGCTTGCATTAGATGCCTCATTAGACACTATATGTTCATCACCAGGAGCATGTAAAAATGTTTGCATCAAATCCTTCATTACCAGTCTGTTCATTAGACACTTCAGGCTCAAGAATAACATGAGCTTAGATGTTTGCACCGGAAACTTGATTAGATTCATCAGATTCAGTCAGTTCGGTATTGATTGGGGGAGTTATAAAATAACTAGAAATTGGTTTCATTTTCTCATAGATTCCCTACATACAAGCAGTTTTACAACACCGTCAGGTTTAACTATAGGCCAGAAATTGAAGAGTTGAATTAGATATAATCAGGGATGTGATGTACCTGCTCGGTGCGCATGCTACTCTTGCAAGCTGCGACTGTCCGTTTGCGCAAGCTCGATGCCATGCCCCTGCTGCCGCCGCTGCCTCCCGCGCAGGCTACACCCAGGGTTGGATCTTCATCTTCTTGTCCTTCCGTTCGCTTGAAGCCCGGCGACCGCCC
The DNA here is from genome assembly GCF_018294505.1 of Triticum aestivum. NCBI lineage: Eukaryota > Viridiplantae > Streptophyta > Magnoliopsida > Poales > Poaceae > Triticum > Triticum aestivum. Next base: position 366,518,545 of record NC_057796.1, read on the forward strand.
TCCAACGAGGGCGCGAGGAAGTGCTGTGTCGGTCTGTCCAGCGGCGGCTAGGTTAGGAGCAAACCAGACTGGAGGCTGGAGCGGATGAATTGGGATTTTTCCTGCTGTCGATCGATATGGGAGGCGCTCGTTTGGGCCGCGAGCCTGCTATAGGGCCTGCCTTGCACTTATGTTATTGGCCTATCCAAATTGAAACATTTTTCTTCATTTTTTACATTGCCTGCTCGTGCGTTGGGACGAACAAAACTAGCCTGGGCCAACCTGGACGACTCAAACTAGGTGCACACTTTTGAGCAACCCGAGGCGGCCGCCCATACCAGCCCCTACGGTGGCGTCGCCCCTTTTTGCGTGTATGATAGGGGTAGTGAAAAATATTCCAGTGGCGCTTTTGATTTACCCATAGAATGGTTGAATTGCTTGTTTCTATGAACTGAGTTCGCCAATAATGTGAAGGATGCCAGTCTTTCCATCCTATTGTAGATTGCTTAGATCTCGATATGCCAAAAGTAATCGCATGAAATATATAGTAAAAGCCAGTGTGATGTGTGTGGCTACAACTAGTCTGACTACACGTCCTCATATAACATATCAAGGACGGACCATCTTACCAGATTAACCATTCGACTTACCAATGCAGTGTGGGAAGAAAGAAGTATTGGGACTGCATATCCAAGCAATTGATGCCATGGACTCCTTCGTATAACCTTGTAAGCGAAAAAGAAGTTGCAGTGTGCCTGTACAAAGAACTAGCGTAAGTTCAGTTACGTGCTTCTCGGAATTTTAGTTAGGCACTTATTGCAAAATTGTTCAATTACGTTGCTTGGCTTAATTTAGTTTGCTACTAATTACATAATGCCACAGCCTGTTAATCCTATTATAGACTGCGCCTATCTATGTGTTTGATACTTACTGTTAAGAATTACATGTTTGCCTGAACTTAAATAGCTACTTGTTTGTTTAACTGCTTTGCTGCTGCAACAACGGGTTACAATGATGTTAATAACTACTTTTCAGCATCGAATTGAAACTCTTTAATTCCTTGTTTGTTTAACTGGTTTGCTGTTATAACTCCCAGTTGAGATGTTTTGCTAACTTGAACTTTTCTGAATCCAATCGGAACTTTAATGGCAAAACAGGTTAGCCCAAGAACAAAGAGCGAGGTCCCCATGGACGTTGCATCATCCCACAGCAGTGGCACCGGCCCAATCGTGCATTATGAATTGCCAACTGCTAATGCTCTAGAGGCTAAACTAGTGGTAGAAAGAGATTCTGCTTCTGCACTTAGATATGAAGTTGACATGTTGAGGAAGCAAACAGCACAATCAGTAGCAGTACTCAAGACAACCATTAAATATTTGGTGGATTTCAAAACGAAGCAAGCTAAGACTGACCACATTGTTAAGGTCCTGAAGGAAAAAAGGAAATTAAATTCCCACTTGGTAAATCATAGGTGAAATGTTCTTTCCATCGTTGAATAACCTTTGTGTTGTTTGTTCATGTAATCAATCAAACCATGTGTTTTAGAGAACATGTAATAATTGTTTTTTGTTTTTTGTTTTTTGGTTTGTAATTTTATTTCAGCACAAGTCTGTATTAATTGATAAGACTCGGAGACATTTCATTTTGATTACTGTGCCAGACCTACAAATATGCCAATCGGGCTGAATGTGCATTCAGCAATAATAGTAGTATAGATGGACCATAAGTTGCATGCATCGGAAAGGGCCAAGATGTTGTAGTAGCTTGGCTAAAAAAAGGATGCTGTTGTAGCAAAGAAAAGTACAGCGGCCTGGCTTATGTATGTTAGATGATATTATTGATCCATATACTCTATAAGTGTTTATATGTCTGTTAGTTCTGTACATTCTTGGTCGATTGACTCGGTATTTGAATCTTGATACATCGCTTGTGTACATATCTAAATGGGAGTACACATTATGCTGCGTGTGACATTTGAGTTGGACATGAAGTGTTCCAAATATTCGAATTCACCTTAAACTGGATTCTAGCTTCTGAATTTGAGTATCGGCATTTGTAAACCATATTCATATATGATAGTGGAATACATCTTTGTCGTCCTTTTGAAGATATATAAAAACACATAGAATGATTCATAAAGATTGGTATAGGAATACAAAATGGATTCGAATTAAGTTGCCAGGGTAAACGTGGATGCTTATTGTCCCAAAATTCGAAAGAAGCGGCAAAATGTCCACTCCCACGTCGGCTGCCCGAAGCCAAGTGTTTGGGAGATGGAAATTACTGTCTACCCATTACACGGACAATCCATCAGCCCAATTTCCACTGCTCTAAATAGGGGTAGGATAGTAACTTCAATTAGACGTGACACGACCGCCTCTGAACACATACCGACACGGTGGGCGCCAAACATGGGCGGCAAAACACATTTGATTCAAGCTCGTCCGAAAGACCTCTGTTTCTCCCTCCATTTCCCCATTCATACACGGTGGGCGGCAAAACAAACTCGACTCAGCCGAAATCGATGTAGGCAAATATTTTCAATAGGGGCAGGTTTGTAACTTCACTCAGGCATGACACAGCTGCCCTACCTGTCAGCCCCGTTCATACACCGTGGGCGCCAACCATGCGTGCCAACCACCCTCTCCTCGCCCGAAATCGCTCTGGGCAAATATTGGCGAGATGCGAGATTACTGTCGTATCCCCAATCGACGAGACGTCCAAATTTTAAACAGGGCCTAAGTTCGTAACCTTCCCATATTTCAGACAGGCGCGTCCCAAAAACATGGTTCCCCGTACCTCTCCCTCCATTTTCCCATTCATACACCGTCCGTGCTAGAACACCATCCCCACACCAGCCTCCGTCCGCCACCCCATCCATCGCCGCCGTCCTCCACCACATCCATCGCCGCCGTCCTCCACCACATCCATCGCCACCGTCCTCCACCATGCCGGAGCGCCTACCAAGACCGCGTCATCCACTGCTAGAGATGGACGTTTCTCATCCACGGCGACGGACAAAGAGCCTTGCATCACGTCCTCTCGCTTCATCGGCGCCGTCGTCCTCTTTGTCGGGGCCGCTCACATGACCTTCTCTTCCACCGCAACGGGACTTATCCCCCAATGCACCCGTCTACCGTCACAGATTTGCTTCAACACCACCGACAGCCATCGCACCCCCGATGCCTACACGGCGCCGCAAGAGAGGTGGTACTTCATATCTCCTCAACTTTTTGATCTCAACCAGAAAATAGATCTTAACTTGGTTACTCTACTTTCTTTTCAGCTCTTAGAATTTTGTTCTTCGTTTGAAGCAAACAATGGCTGCTAAATATCATTTCTCCAGTTTCCCCCTTTTATGATCACTATACAATCAGAATACGTGCTTTGTGTCATAATAGCACTGCTCGACCCATCAAGCTAAACAAGCGTAGTTGTTCAAATACGAATCTGATATTATTAAAATAGATTCATTTAATTGGTCAGCTAAATGTTCCTAAATTAGTTTCGAAAATGCATGTTCGCCGCTCGGGTGTGTATCTCTACAAGGTGCCCACGGTGGGCCGGCCCACCCTGGGATTTTGGGTCGTCCCAGGCCCCGATTCCCCTCTGTTCTGCTGCGCGCTTCCGATCTCTACTCGCCCCCAGCCGCCTGCCTCGTCGGCGACTTGCCGTCCCCGGACGACATGACTCTAGGAGGAGACGCCGGACTAACAGGAGGTCAGGAGCCGCTCGCCCAACAGCGTCACCGCTGCCCCGGGCGCGCCGCTGTGCCTACCTTCCCAGTCCGTTCAGGGCTCAGGCGTGCAGCACCCACTAAGCCAACCCGATTTATCCTGAGATAAGTCCTCAACACTCAGCAGCCACTCCTCATCACCCATTTTCTAATTGATTCATTACTCATTAGGCAGGACTGTCATTAGGGTTTGTTGTGTGCTCAGTGCTACCTACACTTAATGGTTCAGATGTATTTCAGTAATCTTTAGTACCTGTAAAGTTCACAGGGTTTTCAAAATTTCGGCCCTAGGAACAGACACTAGTCATTTTGGATTGTTGGTCGTAGTGACATTGACCCAGATTACTATTGCAAGCCAGGTTTGTTGACAATTTTACTTGTCTTTCTTACTCATTCGATATAATATCCAATTATTCACGTCGATTAGTTGCAAACAATAAGTGCTAGACAAACTTCTTGATTCAGATTTTGGACGGTCTCTTACTGCAGTTACAATTCTGCATACTTTTCCTAGTAAGCTCACAAGTAAATGATTGATTCACTACATGTATGCTTGCCTTGTCATATTTGTTGTCAATATTCTTTTAGGGTGGAATACTGCAACCGTAGACATGAGTGAATAGTATTTCTCTATGTGATCTCTTCCATCGTGTGTGGGCAACGAACACTGCATTGTATAGAAAGAAAGTGTCATTTCCAGCTTTTACATAGGCTTCGATCTTTTACATGGAATACAATCTGCCTACTTGCTTTGTGTCGCACTATTAACACTCCACCCATGAAGCTAAACATTATTCCACTCATAATTGTTGGAAATATGCCCTAGAGGCAATAATAAATGGTTATTATTATATTTCTTTGTTCATGGTAATTGTCTATTATTCATGCTATAATTGTATTGTCCGGAAATCGTGATACATGTGTGAATACATAGACCACAACCTGTCCCTAGTAAGCCTCTAGTTGACTAGCTCGTTGATCAACAGATAGTCATGGTTTCCTGACTATGGACATTGGATGTCATTGATAACGGGATCACATCATTAGGAGAATGATGTGATGGACAAGACCCAATCCTAAGCATAGCATAAAAGATCGTGTAGTTTCGTTTGCTAGAGTTTTGCCAATGTCAAGTATCTTTTCCTTGGACCATGAGATCGTGCAACTCCCGGATACCGTAGGAGTGCTTTGGGTGTGCCAAACGTCACAACGTAACTGGGTGACTATAAAGGTGCATTACGGGTATCTCCGAAAGTGTCTGTTGGGTTGGCACGGATCGAGACTGGGATTTGTCACTCCGTGTGACGGAGAGGTATCTCTGGGCCCACTCGGTAATGCATCATCATAATGAGCTCAATATGACTAAGGCGTTAGTCACGGGATCATGCATTGCGGTACGAGTAAAGAGACTTGCCGGTAACGAGATTGAACAAGGTATTGGGATACCGACGATCGAATCTCGGGCAAGTAACATACCGATTGACAAAGGGAATTGCATACGGATTGATTGAATCCTCGACACCGTGGTTCATCTGATGATATCATCGTGGAACATGTGGGAGCCAACATGGGTATCCAGATCCCGCTGTTGGTTATTGACCGGAGAGGCGTCTCGGTCATGTCTGCATGTCTCCCGAACCCGTAGGGTCTACACACTTAAGGTCCGGTGACGCTAGGGTTGTAGAGATATATGTATGCGGAAACCCGAAAGTTGTTCGGAGTCCCGGATGAGATCCCGGACGTCACGAGAGGTTCCGGAATGGTCCGGAGGTGAAGAATTATATATAGGAAGTCCAGTTTTGGCCACCGGGAAAGTTTCGGGGGTTATCGGTATTGTACCGGGACCACCGGAAGGGTCCCGGGGGTCCACCGGGTGGGGCCACCTGTCCCGGAGGGCCCCGTGGGCTGAAAGTGGAGGGGAACCAGCCCCTAATGGGCTGGGGCGGAACCCTAGGGGGGGGAGTTTCCCCTTGCCTTGGGGGGCAAGGCAACCCCTTCCCCCTTGGCCGCCGCCCCCCCTTGGAGATCCCATCTCCAAGGGCTGCGCACCCCCCCTTGGGGGCCTATATAAAGGGGGGGGAGGGAGGGCAGCACACTACAGCCTTTGGCGCCTCCCTCCTCCCCTGCAACACCTCTCTCTCGCGCGCAGAAGCTCGGCGAAGCCTTGCCGGAGAGCCGCTACATCCACCACCACGCCGTCGTGCTGTTGGATCTCCATCAACCTCTCCTCCCCCCTTGCTGGATCAAGAAAGGAGGAGACGTCGCTGCACCGTACGTGTGTTGAACGCGGAGGTGCCGTCCGTTCGGCACTCGGTCATCGGTGATTTGGATCACGGCGAGTACGACTCCGTCATCCACGTTCATTGGAACGCTTCCGCTCGCGATCTACAAGGGTATGTAGATCCACTCCTTTCCCCTCGTTGCTAGTAGACTCCATAGATGCATCTTGGTGAGCGTAGGAAAATTTTAAAATTATGCTACGATTCCCAACAGTGGCATCATGAGCCAGGCCTATGCGTAGTTACTATGCACGAGTAGAACACAAAGAAGTTGTGGGCGTTGATGTTGCCAATTCTTCTTGCCGCTACTAGTCGTTTCTTGTTTCGGCGGCATTGTAGGATGAAGCGGCCCGGACCGACCTTACACGTACGCTTACGTGAGACAGGTTCCACCGACTGACATGCACTAGTTGCATAAGGTGGCTAGCGGGTGTCTGTCTCTCCTACTTTAGTCGGAACGGATTCGATGAAAAGGGTCCTTATGAAGGGTAAATAGAAATTGGCAAATCACATTGTGGTCATACGTAGGTAAGAAACGTTCTTGCTAGAAACCTACAAACCACGTAAAAACTTGCAACAACAATTAGAGGACGTCTAACTTGTTTTTGCAGCATGTGTTATGTGATGTGATATGGCCAGAAGATGTGATGAATGATATATGTGATGTATGAGATTGATCATATTCTTGTAATAGGAATCACGACTTGCATGTCGATGAGTATGACAACCGGCAGGAGCCATAGGAGTTGTCTTTATTATTTTGCATGACCTGCGTGTCATTGAATAATGCCATGTAAATTACTTTACTTTGTTGCTAAACGCGTTAGCCATAGAAGTAGAAGTAATCGTTGGCGTGACGACTTCATGAAGACACAATGATGGAGATCATGATGATGGAGATCATGGTGTCATGCCGGTGACGAAGATGATCATGGTGCCCCGAAGATGGAGATCAAAGGAGCATGATGATATTGGCCATATCATGTCACTATTTGATTGCATGTGATGTTTATCATGTTTTTGCATCTTATTTGCTTAGAACGACGGTAGTAAGTAAGATGATCCCTTATAATAATTTCAAGAAAGTGTTCACCCTAACTGTGCACCGTTGCGAAGGTTCGTTGTTTCGAAGCACCACGTGATGATCGGGTGTGATAGATTCTAACGTTCGAATACAACGGGTGTTGACGAGCCTAGCATGTACAGACATGGCCTCGGAACACACGCAATACACTTAGGTTGACTTGACGAGCCTAGCATGTACAGACATGGCCTCGGAACACGGAGGACCGAAATGTTGGAAATATGCCCTAGAGGCAATAATAAATGGTTATTATTATATTTCTGTGTTCATGATAATAGTCTTTTATTCATGCTATAATTGTATTGTCCGGAAATCGTAATACATGTGTGAATACATAGACCACAACCTGTCCCTAGTAAGCCTCTAGTTGACTAGCTCGTTGATCAACAGATAGTCATGGTTTCCTGACTATGGACATAGGATGTCATTGATAACGGGATCACATCATTAGGAGAATGATGTGATGGACAAGACCCAATCCTAAGCATAGCATAAAAGATCGTGTAGTTTCGTTTGCTAGAGCTTTTCCAATGTCAAGTATCTTTTCCTTGGACCATGAGATCGTGCAACTCCCGGATACCGTAGGAGTGCTTTGGGTGTGCCAAACGTCACAACGTAACTGGGTGACTATAAAGGTGCATTACGGGTATCTCCGAAAGTGTCTGTTGGGTTGGCACGGATCGAGACTGGGATTTGTCACTCCGTGTAAACGGAGAGGTATCTCTGGGCCCACTCGGTAATGCATCATCATAATGAGCTCAATGTGACTAAGGCGTTAGTCACGGGATCATGCATTGCGGTACGAGTAAAGAGAGTTGCCGGTAACGAGATTGAACAAGGTATTGGGATACCGACGATCGAATCTCGGGCAAGTAACATACCGATTGACAAAGGGAATTGCATACGGATTGATTGAATCCTCGACACCGTGGTTCATCCGATGATATCATCGTGGAACATGTGGGAGCCAACATGGGTATCCAGATCCCGCTGTTGGTTATTGACCGGAGAGGCGTCTCGGTCATGTCTGCATGTCTCCCGAACCCGTAGGGTCTACACACTTAAGGTCCGGTGACGCTAGGGTTGTAGAGATATATGTATGCGGAAACCCGAAAGTTGTTCGGAGTCCCGGATGAGATCCCGGACGTCACGAGAGGTTCCGGAATGGTCCGGAGGTAAAGATTTATATATGGGAAGTCTTATTTTGGTCGCCGGAAAAGCTTCGCGCTTTATCGGTATTGTACCGGGAGTGCCGAAAGGGGTCCGGGGGTCCACCAAGGGGGTCCACCAGCCCCGGGGGGCCACATGGGCTGTAAGGGGTGCGCCTTGGCCTATATGGTCCAAGGGCACCAGCCCCAAGAGGCCCATGCGCAAGAGATAAGAAAGAAGGGAGAGTCCTAAAGGGGGAAGGCACCTCCGAGGTGCCTTGGGGGG
>NC_057796.1:366527682-366536828 GCF_018294505.1 Triticum aestivum
GATTGACATGCACTAGTTGCATAAGGTGGCTAGCGGGTGTCTGTCTCTCCTACTTTAGTCGGAACGGATTCGATGAAAAGGGTCCTTATGAAGGGTAAATAGAAATTGGCAAATCACGTTGTGGTCATACGTAGGTAAGAAAACGTTCTTGTTAGAAACCTACAAACCACGTAAAACTTGCAACAACAATTAGAGGACGTCTAACTTGTTTTTGCAGCAAGTGATATATGTGATATGATATGGCCAGAAGATGTGATGAATGATATATGTGATGTATGAGATTGATCATATTCTTGTAATAGGAATCACGACTTGCATGTCGATGAGTATGACAACCGGCAGGAGCCATAGGAGTTGTCTTTATTATTTTGCATGACCTGCGTGTCATTGAATAAACGCCATGTAATTTACTTTACTTTGTTGCTAAACGCGTTAGCCATACAAGTAGAAGTAATCGTTGGCGTGACAACTTCATGAAGACACAATGATGGAGATCATGGTGTCATGCCGGTGACGAAGATGATCATGGTGCCCCGAAGATGGAGATCAAAGGAGTATGATGATATTGGCCATATCATGTCACTATTTGATTGCATGTGATGTTTATCATGTTTTTGCATCTTATTTGCTTAGAACGGCGGTAGCAAATAGGATGATCCCTTATAATAATTTCAAGAAAGTGTTCACCCTAACTGTGCACCGTTGCGAAGGTTCGTCGTTTCGAAGCACCACGTGATGATCGGGTGTGATAGATTCTTACGTTCGAATACAACGGGTGTTGACGAGCCTAGCATGTACAGACATGGCCTCGGAACACACGCAATACACTTAGGTTGACTTGACGAGCCTAGCATGTACAGACATGGCCTCGGAACACGGAGGACCGAAAGGTCGAGCATGAGTCGTATAGAAGATACGATCAACATGGAGATGTTCACCGATCTTGACTAGTCCGTCTCACGTGATGATCGAACACGGCCTAGTTGAGTTCGGATCATGTTTCACTTAGATAACTAGAGGGATGTCTATCTGAGTGGGAGTTCATTAAATAATTTGATTATATGAACTTAATTATCATGAACTTAGTCTAAAATCTTTACACTATGTATTGTAGATCAAATGGCCCACGTTGTCCTCAATTTCAACGCGTTCCTAGAGAAAACCAAGCTGAAAGATGATGGCAGCAACTATACGGACTGGGTCCGGAACCTGAGGATCATCCTCATAGCAGCCAAGAAAGATTATGTCTTAGAAGCACCGCTAGGTGAAGCACCAATCCCTGAGAACCAAGACATTATGAACGCTTGGCAGTAGCGTGCTGATGATTACTCCCTCGTTCAGTGCAGCATGCTTTACAGCTTAGAACCGGGTCTCCAAAAGCGTTTTGAGAAACATGGAGCATATGAGATGTTCGAGGAGCTGAAACTGGTTTTTCAAGCTCATGCCCGGGTCGAGAGATATGATGTCTCCGACAAGTTCTTCAGCTGTAAAATGGAGGAGAACAGTTCTGTTAGTGAGCACATACTCAGAATGTCTGGGTTGCACAACCGCTTGTCTCAGCTGGGAGTTAATCTCCCGGATGACGCGGTCATTGACAGAATCCTCCAGTCGCTTCCACCAAGCTACAAGAGCTTTGTGATGAACTACAATATGCAGGGGATGGAAAAGACCATTCCCGAGGTATATTCAATGCTGAAATCAGCTGAGGTAGAGATCAGAAAAGAACATCAAGTGTTGATGGTGAATAAAACCACTAAGTTCAAGAAGGGCAAGGGTAAGAAGAACTTCAAGAAGGACGGCAAGGGAGTTGCCGCGCCCGGTAAGCCAGTTACCGGGAAGAAGTCAAAGAATGGACCCAAGCCCGAGACTGAGTGCTTTTACTGCAAGGGAAGTGGTCACTGGAAGCGGAACTGCCCCAAATATTTAGCGGACAAGAAGAAGGCCGGCAACACCCAAGGTATATGTGATATAGAAGTAATTGATGTGTACCTTACCAGTACTCGTAGTAGCTCCTGGGTATTTGATACCGGTGCGGTTGCTCATATTTGTAACTCAAAACAGGAACTATGGAATAAACGGAGACTGGCAAAGGACGAGGTGACGATGCGCGTCGGGAATGGTTCCAAGGTCGATGTGATCGCCGTCGGCACGCTACCTCTGCATCTACCCACGGGATTAGTTTTAAACCTCAATAATTGTTATTTAGTGCCAGCTTTGAGCATGAACATTGTATCTGGATCTCGTTTAATTCGAGATGGCTACTCATTTAAATCTGAGAATAATGGTTGTTCTATTTATTTGAGAGATATGTTTTATGGTCATGCCCCGCTGGTCGATGGTTTATTTTTGATGAATCTCGAACGTGATGTTACACATGTTCATAGTGTGAATACCAAAAGATGTAAAGTTGATAACGATAGTCCCACATACTTGTGGCACTGCCGCCTTGGTCACATTGGTGTCAAGCGCATGAAGAAGCTCCATGCAGATGGACTTTTGGAGTCTCTTGATTACGAATCATTTGACACGTGCGAACCATGCCTCATGGGTAAGATGACCAAGACTCCGTTCTCCGGAACAATGGAGCGAGCAACCAACTTATTGGAAATCATACATACCGATGTGTGTGGTCCAATGAGTGTTGAGGCTCGCGGAGGATATCGTTATGTTCTCACTCTCACTGATGACTTAAGTAGATATGGGTATGTCTACCTAATGAAACAAAAGTCTGAAACCTTTGAAAAGTTCAAGGAATTTCAGAGTGAAGTCGAGAATCAACGTGACAGGAAAATAAAATTCTTACGATCAGATCGTGGTGGAGAATATTTAAGTCACGAATTTGGTACACACTTAAGGAAATGTGGAATAGTTTCACAACTCACGCCGCCTGGAACACCTCAGAGAAATGGTGTGTCCGAACGTCGTAATCGCACTCTATTGGATATGGTGCGATCTATGATGTCTCTTACCGATTTACCGCTCTCATTTTGGGGTTATGCTTTAAAGACTGCCGCATTCACTTTAAATAGGGCACCGTCTAAATCCGTTGAGACGACACCGTATGAATTATGGTTTGGGAAGAAACCTAAGCTGTCGTTTCTAAAATTTTGGGGATGCGATGCTTATGTCAAGAAACTTCAACCTGAAAAGCTCGAACCCAAATCGGAAAAATGCGTCTTCATAGGATACCCTAAGGAAACTATTGGGTACACCTTCTACCTCAGATCCGAAGGCAAGATCTTCGTTGCCAAGAACGGGTCCTTTCTAAGAAGGAGTTTCTCTCGAAAGAATTGAGTGGGAGGAAAGTGGAACTTGATGAGGTGATAGTCACCCCTTCCGAACCGGAAAGTAGCGCAGCGCGGGAAAATGTTCCTATGGTGCCTACACCGACTGGGGAGGAAGTTAATGATGATGATCATGAAGCTTCAGATCAAGTTGCTGAACTTCGTAGGTCCACAAGGACACGTTCCGCACCAGAGTGGTACGGCAACCCTGTCCTGGAAATCATGTTGTTAGACAACGGTGAACCTTCGAACTATGAAGAAGCGATGGCGGGCCCGGATTCCGACAAATGGCTAGAAGCCATGAAATCCGAGATAGAATCCATGTATGAAAACAAAGTATGGACTTTGACTGACTTGCCCGATGAGCGGCGAGCCATAGAAAACAAATGGATCTTTAAGAAGAAGACGGACGCAGATGGTAATGTGACCATCTACAAAGCTCGACTTGTCGCTAAGGGTTATCGACAAGTTCAAGGGGTTGACTACGATGAGACTTTGTCACCCGTAGCGAAGCTGAAGTCCGTCCGAATCATGTTAGCAATTGCCGCATACTATGATTATGAGATATGGCAGATGGACGTCAAAACGGCATTCCTTAACGGCTTCCTTAAGGAAGAGTTGTATATGATGCAGCCGGAAGGTTTTGTCGATCCTAAGAATGCTAACAAAGTATGCAAGCTCCAGCGCTCAATCTATGGGCTGGTGCAAGCATCTCGGAGTTGGAACATTCGCTTTGATGAGATGATCAAAGCGTTTGGGTTTACACAGACTTATGGAGAAGCCTGTGTTTACAAGAAAGTGAGTGAGAGCTCTGTAGCATTTCTCATATTATATGTGGATGACATACTATTGATGGGAAATGATATAGAATTCTTGGAAAGTATAAAGGCCTATTTGAATAAGTGTTTTTCAATGAAGGACCTTGGAGAAGCTGCTTATATATTAGGCATCAAAATCTATAGAGATAGATCAAGACGCCTCATTGGTCTTTCACAAAGTACATACCTTGACATGATATTGAAGAAGTTCAATATGGATCAGTCCAAGAAGGGGTTCTTGCCTGTATTGCAAGGTGTGCAATTGAGCACGGCTCAATGCCCGACAACGGCAGAAGATATAGAAAAGATGAGTGTCATCCCCTATGCCTCGGCCATAGGGTCTATTATGTATGCCATGCTGTGTACCAGACCTGATGTAAACCTTGCCGTAAGTTTGGTAGGAAGGTACCAAAGTAATCCCGGCATGGAACACTGGACAGCGGTCAAGAATATCCTGAAGTACCTGAAGAGGACTAAGGATATGTTTCTCGTTTATGGAGGTGACGAAGAGCTCGTCGTAAAGGGTTACGTCGACGCTAGCTTCGACACAGATCTGGATGACTCAAAGTCACAAACCGGATACGTGTATATTTTGAATGGAGGAGCAGTAAGCTGGTGCAGTTGCAAGCAAAGCGTCGTGGCGGGATCTACATGTGAAGCGGAGTACATGGCAGCCTCGGAGGCAGCACAGGAAGCAGTCTGGATGAAGGAGTTCATTACCGACCTAGGGGTGATTCCCAATGCGTCGGGCCCGATGACTCTCTTCTATGACAACACTGGAGCTATTGCCCTTGCGAAGGAGCCCAGGTTTCACAGGAAGACCAGGCATATCAAGCGTCGCTTCAACTCCATTCGTGAAAGTGTTCAAAATGGAGACATAGATATTTGTAAAGTGCACACGGACCTGAATGTAGCAGATCCGTTGACTAAACCTCTCCCTAGGGCAAAACATGATCAACACCAGGACGCAATGGGTGTTCGATTCATCACAATGTAACTAGATTATTGACTCTAGTGCAAGTGGGAGACTGTTGGAAATATGCCCTAGAGGCAATAATAAATGGTTATTATTATATTTCTTTGTTCATGGTAATTGTCTATTATTCATGCTATAATTGTATTGTCCGGAAATCGTGATACATGTGTGAATACATAGACCACAACCTGTCCCTAGTAAGCCTCTAGTTGACTAGCTCGTTGATCAACAGATAGTCATGGTTTCCTGACTATGGACATTGGATGTCATTGATAACGGGATCACATCATTAGGAGAATGATGTGATGGACAAGACCCAATCCTAAGCATAGCATAAAAGATCGTGTAGTTTCGTTTGCTAGAGTTTTTCCAATGTCAAGTATCTTTTCCTTGGACCATGAGATCGTGCAACTCCCGGTTACCGTAGGAGTGCTTTGGGTGTGCCAAACGTCACAACGTAACTGGGTGACTATAAAGGTGCATTACGGGTATCTCCGAAAGTGTCTGTTGGGTTGGCACGGATCGAGACTGGGATTTGTCACTCCGTGTGACGGAGAGGTATCTCTGGGCCCACTCGGTAATGCATCATCATAATGAGCTCAATATGACTAAGGCGTTAGTCACGGGATCATGCATTGCGGTACGAGTAAAGAGACTTGCCGGTAACGAGATTGAACAAGGTATTGGGATACCGACGATCGAATCTCGGGCAAGTAACATACCGATTGACAAAGGGAATTGCATACGGATTGATTGAATCCTCGACACCGTGGTTCATCCGATGATATCATCGTGGAACATGTGGGAGCCAACATGGGTATCCAGATCCCGCTGTTGGTTATTGACCGGAGAGGCGTCTCGGTCATGTCTGCATGTCTCCCGAACCCGTAGGGTCTACACACTTAAGGTCCGGTGACGCTAGGGTTGTAGAGATATATGTATGCGGAAACCCAAAAGTTGTTCGGAGTCTCGGATGAGATCCCGGACGTCACGAGAGGTTCCGGAATGGTCCGGAGGTGAAGATTTATATATGGGAAGTCTTATTTTGGTCGCCGGAAAAGTTTCGCGCTTTATCGGTATTGTACCGGGAGTGCCGAAAGGGGTCCGGGGGTCCACCTAGGGGGTCCACCAGCCCCGGGGGGCCACATGGGCTGTAAGGGGTGCACCTTGGCCTATATGGGCCAAGGGCACCAGCCCCAAGAGGCCCATGCACAAGAGATAAGAAAGAAGGGAGAGTCCTAAAAGGGGAAGGCACCTCCGAGGTGCCTTGGGGGGGAAGGACTCCCCCCTGGCCGCACCCTTCCTTGGAGGAAGGGGCAAGGCTGCGCCCCCCCCCCTCTCCCTTGGCCCTATATATAGTGGGGGGAAGGGAGGGCAGCAACATCTAAGCCTTGGGCGCCTCCTTCCTCCCCTGCAACACCTCTCTCTCTCTCGCAGAAGCTCGGCGAAGCCCTGCCGGAGACCCGCTACATCCACCACCACGCCGTCGTGCTGTTGGATCTCCATCAACCTCTCCTCCCCCCTTGCTGGATCAAGAAGGAGGAGACGTCGCTGCACCGTACGTGTGTTGAACGCGGAGGTGCCGTACGTTCGGCACTCGGTCATCGGTGATTTGGATCACGGCGAGTACGACTCCGTCATCCACGTTCATTGGAACGCTTCCGCTCGCGATCTACAACGGTATGTAGATGCACTCCCTTCCCCTCGTTGCTAGTAGACTCCATAGATGCATCTTGGTGAGCGTAGGAAAATTTTAAAATTATGCTACGATTCCCAACAGTGGCATCATGAGCCAGGTCTATGCGTAGTTACTATGCACGAGTAGAACACAAAGCAGTTGTGGGCGTTGAGTTTGCCAATTCTTCTTGCCGCTACTAGTCGTTTCTTGTTTCGGCGGCATTGTAGGATGAAGCGGCCCGGACCGACCTTACACGTACGCTTACGTGAGACTGGTTCCACCGACTGACATGCACAAGTTGCATAAGGTGGCTAGCGGGTGTCTGTCTCTCCTACTTTAGTTGGAACGGATTCGATGAAAAGGGTCCTTATGAAGGGTAAATAGAAATTGGCAAATCACGTTGTGGTCATACGTAGGTAAGAAACGTTCTTGCTAGAAACCTACAAACCACGTAAAAACTTGCAACAACAATTAGAGGACGTCTAACTTGTTTTTGCAGCAAGTGCTATGTGATGTGATATGGCCAGAAGATGTGATGTATGAGATTGATCATATTCTTGTAATAGGAATCACGACTTGCATGTCGATGAGTATGACAACCGGCAGGAGCCATAGGAGTTGTCTTTATTATTTTGCATGACCTGCGTGTCATTGAATAACGCCATGTAAATTACTTTACTTTGTTGCTAAACGCGTTAGCCATAGAAGTAGAAGTAATCGTTGGCGTGACGACTTCATGAAGACACAATGATGGAGATCATGATGATGGAGATCATGGTGTCATGCCGGTGACGAAGATGATCATGGTGCCCCGAAGATGGAGATCAAAGGAGCATGATGATATTGGCCATATCATGTCACTATTTGATTGCATGTGATGTTTATCATGTTTTTGCATCTTATTTGCTTAGAACGACGGTAGTAAGTAAGATGATCCCTTATAATAATTTCAAGAAAGTGTTCACCCTAACTGTGCACCGTTGCGAAGGTTCGTTGTTTCGAAGCACCACGTGATGATCGGGTGTGATAGATTCTAACGTTCGAATACAACGGGTGTTGACGAGCCTAGCATGTACAGACATGGCCTCGGAACACACGCAATACACTTAGGTTGACTTGACGAGCCTAGCATGTACAGACATGGCCTCGGAACACGGAGGACCGAAATGTTGGAAATATGCCCTAGAGGCAATAATAAATGGTTATTATTATATTTCTGTGTTCATGATAATAGTCTTTTATTCATGCTATAATTGTATTGTCCGGAAATCGTAATACATGTGTGAATACATAGACCACAACCTGTCCCTAGTAAGCCTCTAGTTGACTAGCTCGTTGATCAACAGATAGTCATGGTTTCCTGACTATGGACATAGGATGTCATTGATAACGGGATCACATCATTAGGAGAATGATGTGATGGACAAGACCCAATCCTAAGCATAGCATAAAAGATCGTGTAGTTTCGTTTGCTAGAGCTTTTCCAATGTCAAGTATCTTTTCCTTGGACCATGAGATCGTGCAACTCCCGGATACCGTAGGAGTGCTTTGGGTGTGCCAAACGTCACAACGTAACTGGGTGACTATAAAGGTGCATTACGGGTATCTCCGAAAGTGTCTGTTGGGTTGGCACGGATCGAGACTGGGATTTGTCACTCCGTGTAAACGGAGAGGTATCTCTGGGCCCACTCGGTAATGCATCATCATAATGAGCTCAATGTGACTAAGGCGTTAGTCACGGGATCATGCATTGCGGTACGAGTAAAGAGAGTTGCCGGTAACGAGATTGAACAAGGTATTGGGATACCGACGATCGAATCTCGGGCAAGTAACATACCGATTGACAAAGGGAATTGCATACGGATTGATTGAATCCTCGACACCGTGGTTCATCCGATGATATCATCGTGGAACATGTGGGAGCCAACATGGGTATCCAGATCCCGCTGTTGGTTATTGACCGGAGAGGCGTCTCGGTCATGTCTGCATGTCTCCCGAACCCGTAGGGTCTACACACTTAAGGTCCGGTGACGCTAGGGTTGTAGAGATATATGTATGCGGAAACCCGAAAGTTGTTCGGAGTCCCGGATGAGATCCCGGACGTCACGAGAGGTTCCGGAATGGTCCGGAGGTAAAGATTTATATATGGGAAGTCTTATTTTGGTCGCCGGAAAAGCTTCGCGCTTTATCGGTATTGTACCGGGAGTGCCGAAAGGGGTCCGGGGGTCCACCAAGGGGGTCCACCAGCCCCGGGGGGCCACATGGGCTGTAAGGGGTGCGCCTTGGCCTATATGGTCCAAGGGCACCAGCCCCAAGAGGCCCATGCGCAAGAGATAAGAAAGAAGGGAGAGTCCTAAAGGGGGAAGGCACCTCCGAGGTGCCTTGGGGGG
>NC_057796.1:366537012-366592509 GCF_018294505.1 Triticum aestivum
GGGGGGGAAGGACTCCCCCCTGGCCGCACCCTTCCTTGAAGGAAGGGGCAAGGCTGCGCCCCCCCTCTCCCTTGGCCCTATATATAGTGGGGGGAAGGGAGGGCAGCAACATCTAAGCCTTGGGCGCCTCCCTCCTCCCCTGCAACACCTCTCTCTCTCTCGCAGAAGCTCGGCGAAGCCCTGCCGGAGACCCGCTACATCCACCACCACGCCGTCGTGCTGTTGGATCTCCATCAACCTCTCCTTCCCCCTTGCTGGATCAAGAAGGAGGAGACGTCGCTGCACCGTACGTGTGTTGAACGCGGAGGTGCCGTCCGTTCGGCACTTGGTCATCGGTGATTTGGATCACGGCGAGTACGACTCCGTCATCCACGTTCATTGGAACGCTTCCGCTCGCGATCTACAAGGGTATGTAGATCCACTCCTTTCCCCTCGTTGCTAGTAGACTCCATAGATGCATCTTGGTGAGCGTAGGAAAATTTTAAATTATGCTACGATTCCCAACAATAATTCCTTAGTTTATTTGTTCAAATACGAATTTCATATGATTCTAATGTTGCTACTCAGTTTTGAAATGTGTGTCTGCGTGTTATAGAGACATAAGGGGTTTGTATTTCTGTGTGTGGTCTGGTCAGCACGGTTGGGGGGTGAACTTTGCATATGCAGGGGTTTATAGGGAGACACTCTTCGAGTTGAATCCGCAATGCATTCCATAGATAATCTAACTACTTTTTATGTTTTCATGAATCTCAGATTCTGAACAGCATCATAATGATTATGAGCTTGCGCGCATGAGAAAAATAAAGCAGAACAATGCCATGGCTGTCAAACTTGGCATTAAGGGACTGAAATCAAGTCTGGATGCAATGCAATGCAAACGCTCTCCACCTACAGATTCATGCTCAGAATATGATCCTAATAGTGATTCTGAGCTAGAGGGAGACCTAAGTCAATGTAGCTCCCTAGTGGAGGAGTCAGAGGAAGATGCCTTATCTTGTTCACCCATCAAGGTGCTTGCTCTAACTTTCCAAGGTTATATTTGTCGCACATATCTTGCAACTGATGCTTTGCATTGCTTCTACTTTGTTGAACTGCCATTAGCTTAGTTTACACATCGTGTATGTGAATACGCCTTGCCTATCCATTTTAAGTACATATTCCATCTGTCATCATACCATATTTATCCATTCAAATGCTGTTCTTGTGTATCAGACGTTCAAAAGGAAGAGGGCGATTGCTGATCGTGGAGGAGCACAAGCAAAGTATTTGGAAAAGGTAGTGGCACCTGATAAATCAAATAGCCCATTAGGTGTAGGTGCAATATCACCTGACCCACAAAACACCCCAACTCTAGCAGACTCTAGCCCTACTACACTGGTCATTTCTGATGCCCCAACTCAGCAGACCCCAACTGCAGCAAACATTATGATTATGCCAGTTGACATAGCACCAGCTCTACGACGCAAAACCCCCGATTCCAGCAAAGAGTACACCAAATCCAATTGCCAAATCCCTTTTCGGACCAGAGAGAGCCCCAATTGCAGCAAATAGGACCCCTGTTCCATTTCTTCACAGTTTAGAAGACAAAGCTTATATTGTTGTCAGGAACTTTGTGCGCATCTTTCCTTCATGGAAAGATTATACCGCGGACACAGGAAAATTTCCAGTCTTCCTCCGCAACTTACGCGTAAGTAATGTACTAATGTTATTCATGGTCAATGTTGCATATGTTTCTGCTGACAGAAGACACACGATTTCATTCTTTTAAATAGGCGAGGACCAAACTGGATTGTGAAGACGAGCAAGGGTTGGTTGCGCTTTTCAAGCACTCGTTGATGAAGTATCGTTCCTACCTGAGGCAAGCGCACTTCGATGGAAAGCCTCTAAACGGAATTTCTGTAAAGTCTCCGGTGCTACATTTATCCAACGGTGACTGGAATAATCTTGTTACACATTGGTCTCGGCTGCAGCGTAAGGTACTATCTATGATATCACATCACAATTTGAACTACATTTCTGCATTTGCCTTCACGTCTCACTTGTACGAAAACTGTTAGCAGAAGAACATTCATTCTCAAGGGACCACAGAATCTCGCAACTATACTGCACACTGCATTGCTCTTGTGAGTACCTCTTGCCCTGTATGACCATACTTACTTTCATAGTTGTTTGATTATGTAGCATCACTGCACATGTTAGCCTCGTTATCGTCCATTTGGTCGACATTATAAGATCCGTATGGACTCTTACATAAATTTAGAATCAACCCAATGCTTTTGAAGAGGTTTAGCTCTGCAGTCCTCTTGTAAGGACTGAGCGTCGTCTATCACTATACTTACATTAACAACTACTCCCTCCGTCCCATAATATAAGAACATTTTGTACAGTACACCAGTGTTCAAAACACTCTTGTATTATGGGAAGAGGGATTGGTTCATTGTGTAGCATTCTGCATCTTATCTCCTCGCCCACCATTTACTAAAAAAGACCAGATCTATATTTAATCTTACCAAAAAGTAGAATACATAGACAATGCCAGTGCAGAAGTGTAGCCCATTGCTCTTGTCAGTACATTTTCTCCTGTAATGCTTGTACTTCCAGGGATTGGTAGTTGATTATGTAGCATCAATCTGCATCTTATCTTCATTATCCTCTGTCCCTTCCAGTATTATCATATCTATAATTACTCTCTACAAAATGTAGAGTACAGGCAATGCTTATGAAGAAGATTATGTGCTGAAATTCTTGAGTTATCCTTCCCTTGACATGGAGAAGGGCATTATAACGCCGGTGTTAACTGTTAATGTAAGTCAGTCCTTCTAAAGCCTTTATCCTCAACTACTGTTTAATTTGCTCATACTCCCTATCGTTTACTGCTGTTTAGTTTGCTGTTTCTACCAAAATGCATGTTCGCAAGAACCGTAAGTTCTAAGTTTTACTTGTAAAACCAAATTCCTTATTCATACCATGCACATTACTCAATACTCCCTATATGTATGCTTGTTTTTGTGGATCTATAATCCAGTGTGTGGTGAAGCAGCCCACGTTTACACCTTGTCATCTCCTGTTTTATCTTACTGATGTGGCTGATGATATGAACAACATGCCATGCACATTAACCAAAATAGATACAATGATTTTCTTTGCCCTTCATCTATGCTTGTTATGTTGACATGGTAATCTAGTAGTGTGGTGAAGCTCCCCGCATTATGAACAATGCCAAATTATGCTATTGATATTTTGAACTTACTCTTTATTTTCTAATTTGAAATTGGATGGGATTGACAGCACAGTTATCATCTTTGTTTATACACGTGCAAAACCTGTCATCTCTCTGCTTTGTTTCAGGGTGATATGCCTGATGGCATGCACAAGTCTGCTGAAGGCTATGAGACAAACCCAACATATATTGCAACAAAGAAGGCAAAACATCTTGAAGATAGCGAGACAACCCCAAAGTCTTGTCTTGATGCAGTGTTCAAGTTACTCGAGACTAGCAGTCAGACAAGCTCACAGAATTCGTTGTCTGAATCAGTTCGACTTCTTCAGTCCCAAGTTCTAGCAGAAAGGCGTTCTGCAACTCAACTTCGACTTGAAGTCCTATCTCTAAGAAAGATTGCGGAGAACACCAATGAGAACCTCATCGCTAAACAGCTACACCTGGAAGCTATGACCGACATGCTAGGCCGGTCTCACAGCCTTGCTTAGTAGCTTGCGCAGCAGTTCCCGTGCAAGGCTAACCTTTCTTGAACTGTTTTGGAAGTGGTCTCGGTTCAGTATTATTTTGTTACGCTGCAACGGTGCCCAGTTTTTGTAATCTGCTTCTTCGTTGCGCGTTATGATCACTGGTGGCGAACTTCGATGCCCAGTGGATGTAACATACCATAAATCCTTTATTGTATAGCGTAGGTTTATTCTTAGTTACTATGCCGTAATTTCTTTATTGTATAGAGTAGGTTTGTTCTTAATTCTTACTAGTTACTGCCATCATTCGCTATCTGAAAAAAAATCAGATGTAGTCGACCGGGCCGAAACATTCGCCTCTAACGGGCCTGGTGTTTAGCGGGCCACAATTGGGCCGTCCTGCATCTTTCTTGGGCCCGAATCATTGGGGCCTTCACACTTTGCGCGAGGCCCACAACTTACACCGTCCTATATTTTAGTTGGGCCTTTTGTGGACCCAGCGCTTAGTTTGGCCCAGGTAGCGTTGGGCCATTAACAGGCTGAATATTGTACTGGCCTGTTACAGCCCAGATGAAACCATGGGCCTTTAGCAGGCCGAAATGCATATTGGGCCTCAATTTTCACTAGTCGTCGACGGGCCTTCAGCAGGCTGAAATGTAGACGGGGCCTTTTTGGGCCCAGTTATATCACGGGCAGTTACCAGGCCGAAACATATCTCGGGCCTTAGTTAGCCCACTGATATCATGGGCCTTTAAGAGGCTGAAAGCTTAGTACAGACATCAACGGGCCGAATTATGCGACAGGCCTTTAACAGGCCCAAAGTCACGTTGGGCTTAACTGTTGCCACCTTTATCTCGGGCCGTTAGTGGGCCCGATGTCCTGTCGGACCATATATGGCCCATGGGCAGCACGGGCCATTCCCAGGCCGAAAGTCACACCGGGCTCAAATGGGCCCATGTCTACATCGGGCCTCTAACAGGCCGAAAGTCACTGGGCTGTAATTGGGCCCAAATATTCGGCGAACAATTAACGGGCCAGATCTGGTTCGGGCCGTAAATGGGCCCAAATATTAGGCCAACAATTAACGGGCCAGATCTGGCTTCGAGTCGTAAATGGGCCTTTATTAAGCACGCCGTTATTGGGCTGGCCCACTAGTACCTGAGTAAGTTAAGTACTACGGGCCTTTGACTGGGCCGGCCTTTTTAACCTATATGGGCCTCTGTTGGGCCGTGCCACGTGTCGACGTATCATAGGCGCTTTGGGTCCAATGAGTGGATGACATCTGTCCCAGTGGTGAGCCGACACGTGTTTCCTCCAGCCAATGATGATTTTACACGTGGAAAATCCCCATTGGTCGGGGCTGTTAACGGGTTATCGGATCCAAAACCGGACCCGATAGCTTAACGGCATTCCGTTGCGGTGGATGCCACGTGTCGGTCACCCTTGACGAAAGCACTTCTGTGACGCGCGATTTATCGTCATGGAAGTGGACACTTCTGTGATGATAATTTTGGTAATGTCATGGAACACTTCTACGACAACACAGGTATGACTATCTTGATTCTGTCATAAATTTGTCATGGATGTACATGCATGATAGAAAACGTGACCTACTGTGACAAACACGTATCATCACGGAAGTGTATTTTTTTGTAGTGACTGTGGCAACTATGATCAACGAGCCTTCGACGAGGACATGTTGGACGCTAAAAACCTGCATCCCGATCTCTTTCGCCATTTGGAACCGCTGGACCGGAGGGCTATGGTTTGGAGAATAGGATTAGATGGCTAGTCTAACTGAAGAAGTTGATTATTTATAGGGGCTTCGGAATTACTCCAGGAGGATGTGAAGAGGTTAAAACAATGTGAATGCAGTGTGGTTTGGATGCAAATGAAGATCAAGGAGTAGTGAAGAAAAGGAAAATCGATTCCCGATGGAGAAGTAAATGGGAGAAGTTATGCGCATGGATGAGGAGAGCTGCGGTGGTTTGAGTGCTGCATGCAATGGATTGGACGGGCTCTTTGGTTGCCTTTTCTCTCTCCCACGCGCACAGAATGGCCCACTTGCATGCTGCAGTTTATTGGCTGGAGTCTGGCTGCAACTGCTCATGAGTACGCTAATTAATGCTGTGAATGCGGGGAATGGAGGGAAATGGGCGCATGCAAAAGAGTATATACGCAGACTAATTAGAGAAATACTGAAAAAAGTTATGCGCAGACAAAAGAGGACCGGAGGGAGTACTACTCATGTTCTTACTACGGTTACGGAATATGTGGTTATCCTCAAAAAAGAAAAGTCCTTCTTCGCGCTTCCGCATGCACGAGAATTTGGTTCTACTCTCAATATGGATGATACCTGGAGGATGAAGTGAACCCAGAGGCATGCTAGCACGGGAGTACTACTCATGTTCCTACTACTCCTACTAGTAGTAGTAGAACAACTGTGGTACACTTGATGGTCAAAATACTATTATTCATCCGGTCCTCAAAGTGAAGTGACAAGACCCTGCGCCCGAGGTGACACCAGTCCAGGCGGCGTGTCCGGGTTACCAAAGTCAGCCTCACCTTGTGCACTGTGCAGTCACTGTCACCGCCGATGTATAGCATGCCTCGCCTCGTCTCCCTCTCCCCTAGCACCACTCCATCTCCATCTCCGTCTCGCCGGAGATCCTGAGGTCACTCTTCATCATCTCATTGTGCCCTCGCGTACCCTCGCCTCGCTCGCCTCCCCCAGTACCACTATTCCCTCACTAGCCGCTCCAGCACCGAAAGCCTTCTGCCCCATAAATCAAGCCCCCCAAAACCCCACCTTCCAAACTCCACCATGGCCGAACGTGAACCGCGCAGCATCCATATGAGCCGCGATTGGAGATATCTCCCCTGTGACGTCCTCGACCTCTGTTGTTCGTGTAGGGATATGTTGAGCGCCCTACGGCTGGCTGCATGCTCGAGGGGCATGCACACGGCCATCGTCGAAGCGAGGCCTAAGCTTTTCAAGACACCCTGCTTGCTGCTATCTGGTCTTGCGAGATTTGCTCACCATGATATGGAGGCGTACATGATGCCCCTCGACTTCAATCCGACCTCCATTAGCCAAAACATCTTTGCAGGTATGTAGTGGGTCGCCGTACATCATTTCCCTCGACTTCGATCTGATCACCATCGCCCGAAACTTCTTGCAGGTATGTATTGGGTCGGCATGAACTCCCACTGGATGGCTGCCGTTAGAGAAGACGGGGAAAAGTTGGTGTTCGTGAACTTCCAGACCTCCCATGAGATTATCCTTCCTCCGTTGGATGATGTAGAGTTTTACCTTCGCGGTCCAAGTCATCTAGATTACGTCGTCAGTTGGACGCACCTGTTTTTGCAGAAGATTGTAATCAGCCAAGTGCCCACACGACATGCGGATTACGCAGACTTCAAGCTAATTGCGTTGTTCGACAAGGGACTCGCCTATCTTTCCTCTGGTGCCTTCTTTAGCTGAAGACAACTCAGCTCGGAGTAGATCGTCGTCAAAGCTGATACACACTTCTGTGATGCTATTGAACACAATGGCATCATCTACGCGATCGACAAAGCAGATGGCACAACGTATTGCTGGGACGACGCGTGTAAATTGTTTCCGTCTGATGTTAATGATGACGCCATGACACTGTTTGAACTTTTTGTGATGATTAACATATCCCTGTTTGAGCAGAATTTGAGTAGAACTATGGCAATGTATTAGAGACGCTGTAAATCAGCTATATTTGGAATGAGTTAATTCATGCAATTGTGACCATGTCATTACAGCCAATTTGTACCCCTGAATAATCAAACTGTTAGGAAGATATTGATATTCTCCTTATTTTATAGTAATCTATATACTACTAAATATGAGTGTGTATCAATGGCCATGTTAGTTTCCTCATTTTCATGATGTAGAAACATGCATCAGTTGATTTCATCTAACCATACATTAGGGAAGCAAATGTGCATGTGGAGAACTCTATATTTTGAAGTATTGAAATCCTGTAATGCTTACCATGTGTACATACCTATGTTCGCCCTTCAGCAATCAATAGCTAGAATAATATGCTCACAAAATTTTTCCCCACAGAACATGAGTATATAACAATGAATGGTCTGTTAGTTTCCTTGAAGAATTTGTTTGTGAGGACAGAACATGATTACATAACATGCATGACATGGTAGTTTCCTGTGAAGAATCGATTGTGAGATAACATGAGTATAACCATGCATGGCACTTCTATATTTTCGAACCCAATATACATTACCCTGTATTTTCCTCCTAGTTCCAACAGGGACATATCAATGTTGTTTCTTGCATTATCCTACTCATACTCTGAACAATGCTGATCTTACATTAACAATGCCTGTCCTTTTTGATATGATGCAGTGTCCCTATAGTTACTGCCCTTTGTAATCACACCACCTTTGCCAAAAACAGGGAAGCACAACTGGTTCCTCACTCGATCAGAGGACGGCAAACGACTGATGATCATTCGGACACATGAGCCGAAAAATTTATATTGCAAAAAACCCACAGTATGCAAGCACCGTGAAATACGTGAGTATCCGGACAGTGGCAGTTACGTTTATGAGCAGGATACCAGCTTGTTGGGGCCTGCATGATTTTTGAGTTGGAGGCGGGTAAACAGCCTTGGTTCATACTCTCTGTTTCTTAGACTCAATTATCCGATTAATTAGGAGATCACCATTGGCAAGGAACTTGATGGCAGAGAGGCTCTGTTTGCTATGGAAAACTGTGTCTACACGGCGAGCCCTAGGAGTTCGGGAGCAAACTCCCCTGATTGTCAACGATACAGCCTGCAGCCAAAAGAAGGTGAGAATGACAAAGGCATCTTGATTAACTTTGATCCTCGGATGTGTCGAGTTCGACAGGCAGTGATGTGGTTCAAGCCTTCAGGTTGATTGGTAATTGGGTTGTTGTGTCGAAAGGGTGGAGTACTGGTGTCTCCGGATCACTGGTGGCTGAACCGGGGCTGCAAATTATTATGGTGTTGGATCATCCCTCTTCGAATGACTTGTTGTCTTTGCTGCTTGTTCTAGATGGGTAGTTCTCTCTTTTGTTATGCACATTACTTGTCATTTGGTCATCCTCGTCTATGTCACTCTTACTATGTAATAGTTGCCTCTATTTAGAATGTCATTCTCATCTGGATCACGAGAGTCTGAGCGCTACAGATGGGTGCGTTTTGGTGGTGTAGCAAGACTTCTTATGAACTATCATGTCTTGTTGTTTATGTCAGTAGTAGTCACTAGTCAGTGTTTGAATGTTGTATATATCATTGTTTCGAACTGTTTATTGTCTCGAACTGCTGGTGGGCTAAATGAGGGCATCACCATTCTCAAGTGTTCAGAGTATATCTCCTTTTTTCAAGTTATAATTTGAGCTCAATGTCTTTTCGATGATGTACACTTGTTTGGGCCAGTGAGGTGTCATTGAATATGGGCCGAGTAGTAACACAATGCCAAATAGGTCAATTATGACTCTCAGGCCGGGCTCTCAAAAGATCCTCAAAAAAATGGCTGGGCTCTCAAAAAAGAAAGAATAGGGACTCTTAGGCCGACATGTGGGCGCCACCGGTGTTTTCGTGCGCTTGCGCGCCGAGAGCATATTGGCGTGTGTTCGAAATTCATGCTACCTTTTCATCCCCAATCAACCGCCCCTCCCCCACCTCTGGAATCTCGATTCCTACTCTAGTTCCCACAAATCCCCCTCCTGTACTCCCTGTACTCAAGCGCACTATCATGTCGCCGGTCAACGCGGATCTCCGAGCCGGAGATCCTGAGGTCTGTCCTGCCTTCGGGCGTTGCGTGCTGTCGCTCAACAGTGGCATGGCGGCGCTTGACGACCAGTTTGCCGGCAAAGTGCTGATGGTAACCATCAACGGCGACCGGCCTCCCGTCTCGCTGGACGACCTTGTCAAAGCTCTTGGCATTGCGCACGGCATCCAAATAAGTGACTTGCTCGTCGAAGTCTGTCCGCCACCGGCTGATTTCTTCGTCAGGTTCCGAACAACTTTCGACTACAGTCGTGTGTTCGAATCTTCCCGGCGTTTGTTCTGCGATGGCGCGCGGGTGAGCTTTGATCGGTGGCACCCAAGATGGGGCTCGGTGCCCTCTGAGCTTGAGTTTTTAACAAAGCTTACCTTCCACGGCATGCCTCGACATGCTTGGAACAGCGAGTCCATGAATGAGCTTATCAACGACCTTGGAGGTGAGCTTGTAAGTATGTTTGTTCCTCCAGACAACTGGGCTCTGACGGTTATGGCATGGATGAAGAAGCCGTCCACCATACC
The DNA here is from genome assembly GCF_018294505.1 of Triticum aestivum. Lineage (NCBI taxonomy): Eukaryota > Viridiplantae > Streptophyta > Magnoliopsida > Poales > Poaceae > Triticum > Triticum aestivum. Next base: position 366,547,023 of record NC_057796.1, read on the forward strand.
GAAGGTGATTGGTGTTGAGATACCGGTGTAGGAACCGGGGTTGTACTATTCGTTGCCACCAAGGCCACCGCGGACCATGTTAGGGATGTACCTGTATCGAGTGTTCGTGCATGTCGAAGAAGTGGTCAATCCATCAATTGAAGTCCTGCCGCCGCTGGTGGTGCCCGGGTCCGTTGACGACGTCCATTACAGGAGTCAACGTCAGACTTTCCCTGTGTTGCTCGGAATGATGGATGGCACAGGGCCTACTCCATCGCGCGGCGGAGGCCACTGCTTCTTTGGGAGAAGAGGCAGAGCTGGTTGCCTGGATGTGCTCTAATTTGAGGTAACAACTGAATCTTGTCAGATGACCTGTTCTATTTTTTTACCTGAACTTTTTTTAGAAAGGGTTGTACGTCAACTTAATGTTCTAGCAGAACTTATATATTGTGTTGTCTGTCTGTTTTCTTTGCACAACATTTAAGATATTTCCCCGTCATTGATAAAGATGATGAACCATTATGTACGAGTTCGTTGGTTTCAACATAGCCCTACCCGTAGCGATCCACTGCTTCCACCCTGATTGTGCCGCTTGCGTGAAATTTTTGTATGCAAGTTCAGTGTGCTATGATGTTCTATATGATTGTGTCAACTATATAAGTTTTTACTGAGCATCATCAATGCATATGGCTGTAAGATGTATTTACGAGCATTGACCGATGGGTCTCTCTCTCTCTCTCTCACACACACACACGCACAAGTGGGACCCGTTGAATTATTTCTTCACTCGTGACAGCTTTTAATTAGGTTCCACTGTACTCTTAACTTTTTTCTTAAGTTATTAATTGAGCTCAGTAACTTCAAAAAGTTGTACAAAAGCCTTGTTTGGGCCTTTCCGGCGTCGCTGAATGTGGGCTGAGTAGCCATGTAAGGTTGTACTGTACTACACAGGCCTTTTTTTCAACATCAGCAATGCAACTGGGCCGACAGTTGTACACAATCTGGGTCAACTTGTTATTCTCCGCCCCGCTGGGCTGCAAATCTTTCCTAGGAGGGATGCATTAGGCTTAACAAGAAAATGGGCTTTAAGAAATAATAAATGGGACGTAATTATAAAAAATGGACAGTAACTATAAAAAAATGCACCAAACACGTAATTAGTTTATAAAATATTACTTTTGGATTTTGAAAATTTTAATTTCATTAATTGTTGCGCGCGCAATGTTTCGTTGGATTTTTGCGTAATACAAATTTATATTGAAATTGTATTTAATCTGCCTAGAAATTTCAGGAAAAAAATATTTCGGATCCTATGAAAATGTGGGAAATTTTATTGAATTCTGTTTTGAACGGTTGGTTGAAATTATTAATCGTTGTCCTAGCTAGAAAATGGGTTGTACTTTTAACAAACTATAAATGGGCTGTAGTAAATTCCATTAGAATTCAAAAATGGGCTGTGCATTCTTACAAATTGCAAATGGGCTATAAGTTCTCTGCCACACACTTGTGGGCCTACTAAGTTGATGCTTATGCAAGGCGTTGTCAACTTATAGTCAAAACACGGTTCTAGCAGCAGTGTCCGTTGGATGTCCATCCAACGGATGTCGTGCTTCTTCTTCAATCTCGGATATTCTAGCTTCAGCCGCCCAAAAAATGATTCCTCCCACTGACATCTGGGGCGCACCGTTTCGGAGGCTGACCTGTGGGCCTACTAAGTTGACGCGTACCAAGGGCTTTGTCAACTTAGTCAATATAAATGATTCTAGCTGCAGTCACCGGATGATGTCCATCCAACGGCCGTTGTGATACTTCAACATCTGGTCTTCTTGCTCCAGCCGCCCAAAGCAGAGTCGGTCGTGCCGCCTGCTCCTGCCTCCTATGGCCGGCTGTGTTGCCGAGGACGCCTCACCTCCCCCTACCACTCCCACCGCTGGCCAGGCCCTGCGGCGACAGCATCCTCACACCGCAGCCGAACCAGTGAACCCTCGTACTCCTCTCTGTGTGGGCATCCACTGCCGCGTCTTCCCCGGCTCCGCGTCGTCTCCTTCCTAGGCCTCGCCATCGTCCATCGCCCTGGTGCTCTCGGCGCGGCATGGTCAACGTGGTCAAGGAACGACTTTCATCGGAAGCTGGGTCCACGGCCGCAGCAAGGAAGTGCCTCCTTATTACGCGCAAAATAATTATTCCTCCGCCTGACAGCAGAGACTCACCGGACGGGCCACCGTATTTTGCGGAAAAAAACGTTTCCCTCCTGACTGCTGGGACCCACCAGCTACATCTTCGCATGCAAGGAAGTGCGTCCATATTACGGGGAAAAAACGATTCGCCCCCTGACTGCTGGGACCCACCAGCTACATATTCGCACGCAAGGAAGTGCCTGACAGTCGGGACCCACCCGGTCAAAGCGTACGTAGCGTTGTCATTCTGGTCGCGAACGTGTACGTACATACTGGTCGATCGGTCTGTCTGCAGGCTGCAGCGATGAACCGTGGACGTGTAAGGAAGGGCACGTGTGGTAGTAGAGGCGCACACGTGTGGTAGTAGAGGCGTGCACGTAGCATGTACACGTACATACAACGGCCAGGGTGCAAGAAAGTACATACGGCCACGTACGTACATACGGGCGGGGTCTCGAATGCCTACTCGCGCATACGTACGGCCAGGGCTCGTGTACATGGTTGTGGCTGGGTCGGAACGGAGAAACTGCGTCATTGTCGTGTTCGTGGGGAGGAAACGGAATGCGTCATGTTCATCGGGAGGCAACGGAACGCGTGCTGTTCATCGGGAGCCAACCGGCTTGGACGGAACAGGCGATGGAAACGAGGCCTGGCATACCGCAGAACGGAGGAAACGGCCTTGTGTTTGACCGCCACGGTGGAAACGGGATCCTGTTCATCGTGAGGGGTCTGGCGTACCGCAAAACGGAGGAAACGGACCTCCTACGGTGGAAACGGGGTCCTGTTGATCGGGAGGGGTGTGGCGTACCGCAAAACGGAGGAAACAGACTTGTGTTGGAGCGCTATGGTCGAAACGGGGGTCCTGTTCATCGGGAGGGGTGTGGCGTACCACAAAACGGGACTCCACGGGATACTGTTCATCTCCACCGTCGACTGCCTCCACGGGCTACTGTTCATCCACCGTTGACCTCCTCCAGTCTCCACCTGCGACTGTTCATCCATGGGCTCCTCTTCATCCAGCCTCCACCGCGCACTCCTCCACCGGCTACTGTTCAACCAGCCCTCTCCACGGGGGTCCTGTTCAACCACCCCTCCACGGGCTACTGTTCAACCAGTCCGCCACCAGCTACTGTTCAACCAGCCCTCCACCGGCTACTGTTCAACCAGCCCTCCACGGGGTCCTGTTCATCCAGCCCTCCACGGGGTCCTGTTCATCCAGCCCTCCACGGTGTCCTGTTCATCCACCGGCTCGATCGATCGGGGTACTCTTCATCCAGCGGCAACGGCCTCTACTACCACGGGGTCCTGTTCATCCAACCCCCACCGGGAACTGTTCATCCAAACCCCCTCAACAACGCTCAAGTTTTATTAAGGGAAGGAGGCAGCAGTGTTCGATCGGCTTCAGTTAGCAGCAGTAGCGAAGGAATCATTCGGGTTCAGTTAACAGCAAGGGATCGATCGTTCGCTCGGGTTCAGTAACGTGTAGCCTGCAGTGCAATGAATCGGGTTCATTTAGAGCCCAATGCCTCGCTCGGGTTCAGTTAGAGCGCAACGCCTCGCACACACGCACGTACGTACGTTCGAGAGGTACACCCCAATATTTTCCTCGTCCTTGCTTCTACCACGGTTTTCTCCATCATGGACGGCCCAAAGAATGTCATGCAGCTGCGTCTCTGGCCCGCCCAGGACGAAAAGCCCATTTTCTGTCATGATTTTCTGTCATAGAAGTAGGAGCCCACCACATCTATGATGATACCGTGTTTTGTCACAATTATCGTCATAGAAGTGTCATAAGTATGACAGAAAAAAAATTCGTTCGGCCCAAGATGTCACGGATGTGTCTTTTTTTTGTAGTGTTCCCCTAGTCCAATTCGGACCCATGGGGGGGCGGCGCGCCACCTCCCCTTGGCCTGCTTCCTCTTTTCCTGTATGGCCCAATAAGGCCCATTACTTCTTCAGGTGAATTCCCGTAACTCCCCAGTACTCCGAAAAACACCCGAATCACTCGGAACCTTTCCGATGTCCGAATATAGCCTTCCAATATATGAATCTTTACCTCTCGACCATTTCGAGACTCCTCGTCTTGTCCGTGATCTCATCCGGGACTCCGAACAAACTTTGGTCATCAAATCACATAACTCATAATACAAATCGTCATCGAACGTTAAGCGTGCGGACCCTACGGGTTCGAGAATTATGTAGACATGACCGACACACATCTCCGGTCAATAACCAATAGCGGAACTTGGATGTTCATATTGGCTCCTACAAATTCTACGAAGATCTATATCGGTCAAACCGCATAACAACATACGTCATTCCCTTTGTCATCGGTATGTTACTTTCCCGAGATTCGATCATCGGTACCATCATACCTAGTTCAATCTCGTTACCGGCAAGTCTCTTTACTCGTTCCGTAATGCATCATCCCGCAACTAACTCATTAGTCACATTGCTTGCAAGGCTTATAGTGATGTGCATTACTGAGAGGGCCCAAAGATACCTCTCCGATACTTGGAGTGACAAATCCTAATCTCGATATATGCCAACCCAACAAACACCTTCGGAGACACCTGTAGAGCATCTTTATAATCACCTATTTACGTTGTGACGTTTGATAGCACACAAGGTGTTCCTCCGGTATTCGGGAGTTGCATAATCTCATAGTCAGAGGAATATGTATAAGTCATGAAGAAAGCAATAGCAATAAATCTTAACGATCATTATGCTAAGCTAACGGATGGGTCTTGTCCATCACATCATTCTCTAATGATGTGATCCCGTTCATCAAATGACAACACATGTCTATGGTTAGGAAACTTAACCATCTTTGATTAACGATCTAGTCAAGTAGAGTACAGGGACACTCTATTTGTCTATGTATTCACACATGTACTAAGTTTCCGGTTAATACCATTCTAGCATGAATAATAAACATTTATCATGATATAAGGAAATATAAATAACAACTTTATTATTGCCTCTAGGGCATATTTCCTTCAGTCTGCCACTTGCACTAGAGTCAATAATCTAGTTCACGCCGCCATGTGATTTAACACCAATTGTTCACATCTTTATGAGATTAATACCCATAGTTCACATCACCATGTGACACACTCAAAGGGTTTACTAGAGTCAATAATCTAGTTCACATCGCTATGTGATTAACACCCAAGAGTAATAAGGTGTGATCATGTTTTGCTTGTGAGAAAAATTTAGTCAATGATGATCCCCAAGTGCAGGGAATCATCATAGCAATTCCCAATGGTGGAAGTGATAAGTATGGAGTGTCGAACCCACAAGGAGCTAAAGGTAAGATCAATATTCTCTCAAGTCCTATCTGCCACTGATACGACTCTACGTACACCGAACGTTTGCTTCCAACTAGAAACGAGAAATAAAACTACGTTGTGGGTATGAAGAGGATAACTTTGCATGATATCGGAGAGCCAAAACATAAAAGTAGGTGCTGTTATCATAAAGTTAGAATATATTACTAAATATTATAAATAGCGAGTGTGGAATAATGATGGGTCGGTGTGCGGAATTATCCTACGCAATTGTTAACAAGACCGGTAGTCGTCATTGCAATTTCATAGGAGGGAGAGGCATAAGCTAACATACTTTCTCTTCTTGGATCATATGCACTTATGATTGGAACTCTAGCAAGCATCCACAACTACTAAAGATCATTAAGGTAAACACAACCATAGCATTAAAATATCAAGTCCCCTTTATCCCATACGCAACAACCCCCTTACTCGGGTTTATGCTTCTGTCACTCAAGCAACCCACTATAAGTGAATCATGAACGTATTGCTACACCCTACAGCGGGAATCCCTCACGCTTGTGCGACACGGAGGGCACAATAGGACAGCACCAAAATAAAACATACAACTCATACCAATCTAGATCATCAATCAACCCAAAGACAAAGGATATCTACTCAAAACATCATAGGATGGCAACACATCGTTGGATCATAATATGTGGCATAAAGCACCATGTTCAAGTAAGGACTACAGCGGGGTGCAGGAGAGTGGACCGCGTAAAAGAGATGAGGATGGTGATGATGATGGTGATGTTGATGAAGACGATCACCGCGGCGATGATTCCCCTCCCGATGGCACTCCGGCGCCACCGAGAGGGAGGAGGAGAGGTTCTCCCCCTTGTGCTTCCTCCTCTATGGCCTCCCCCTAGTTGGGGAGAGGTTCTCCCTCTGGATCTTGGCCTTCATGGCGATAATGGCCCCTCCGGGTTCCTCCTCCATGGCCTCCGGTGATGATGGCCCCCTCCGGCAGGGTGCCAGAGAGGGCCTAGATTGATTTCTCGTGGCTACAGAGGCTTGCGGCGGCGGAACTTCCGATCTAGGTTATTTTCTGGAGGTTTGGATATTTATAGGAGAGGTTGGCGTCGAGAACAAGTCAGGGGGCCCAACGGGAAGTCCACTAGGCACAGGGGCGAGCCCTAGGGGGTGGGCGCGCCCTCCACCCTCGTGGGGCCCACAGGCCTCCCCTCCGGTAACTCTTCATTCCAGTATTTTTTATATTTTCTATAGAAATTCTTTGTTGATTTTCATCGCATTCCGAGAACTTTTATTTCTGCACAAAAACAACACCACGGTAGTTCTACTGAAAACAGCGTCAGTCCGGGTAGTTCTAATCAAATCATACCAAAATAATATAAAACTATTGTAAACATGGCATGAATACTTCATAAATTATAGATACGTTGGAGACGTATTGTCAGGACCCCGATCCTAAGTCACACCGATCTAGCATGTAACACATCATATCACTTTGCGGCCTCACACATGGTATTCCCACGGGTGCCACCTTACCTGGCCCGGGACCGTCTGCGCATTTTGGCTCACGTATATGATAGTGTCGCTAGCATCCATATGACAAAGAACCCGGGCCGACATGACTAGTCATAAACCCAAAGTGGCACTAACTTACAGGGACAGGCATACGTGACCCAGCAACGAATGTGTCGGTCATCAGCGAGTGAATCCGGGCTGTAGCAGCTGGGCTAATAGGACTCCGGAGAATCTGGGCTGTAGCAGGCTAGCAGGACTCCGGTAGACAGCGCGTGACATTTCCCCGAAGGGACAAACACAGGAACAAAGAAGGACACATGCCGGCCAGCCTAAGTGCTCCGGAACAGTAGCAAGCTACCATGGCTCAGTGGAAGCACTAGGAGACATGTCCTGGTAAGAGAGGCTACCAAGGATAAACAACTAGGTTGTCGGATCCCACACATACAAAGCATTTCAAATCATACACACAATATGCTCGATATGTGCAAATACAACATGGCATCACAACAAAACTCTACAACTCAAAGTATTTATTCATTAGACTCCGAGGAGCCAAGTATCACAAACATGGGTCTCATGACCCAACATACAGAGCATACAAGCAACAAGCGGAAGCATAAACATGTCTGAGTATAGACAACTACAAATGGAAAAGGCTGAGAAGCCCGACTATCTACAAGACCCTCCCAAGGGTACAAGATCGTAGCTGAGGTAACAAGCTAAACGTCGAAGTCCACACGGAACTACGAGTGAGACTAAAGTCTCTCTGCAAAAACATAAATTAAGCAAACGTGAGTACAAATGTACCCAGCAAGACTTACATCAGAACTAGCTACATATGCATCAGTATCAACAAAGGGATGGTGGGGTTTAACTGCAGCAAGCCAGCTTTGACTCAGTGGCTATCCTGAACTACGACTGCAAGTAACTCTTTTGAGGTGGCGCACATGAGTCCACATATTCACCATATCAATACACCACTATGGATCCGCTCCCGTCTCCCTACGAGAGCGCCATCCATAGCACTCACGTTTGTTTTGCGCATTTTAGAGTATCCACTTTCACTTGTCCATGAACTGTATAGGCAACCCAGAAGTCCTTTACCGCGGACGCGGCTATTCGAATAGATGATGTTAACCCTGCAGGGGTGTACTTCTTCACACACGCTCTCGCCACTTACCACCATGTACACGTCGTGTATCTCGGCAACCTTCAAGCGAAAGCCTGGCGAGGGAGTCGGCCACAACCTGACTAACCACACAAGTCTCTAGTCCAGGTTTATCACCTATTCAGGTTCCATCCGCAAGGAGATCCGGCCGAGGTGTCGCTCACGGCCCCAAACGATGTGTGTAGGGTTCCCAAGCCCACCTCGTCGGATGGATCTAAGCTTGGTACACCATGCCACGGTGCCTAGTCTGTCCCAAGCCCACCTGTACCGGGTGCCACTTGGTAGACTACTAACACAACCTACAAACACCAGAAACTAGTTGCAACTCCTGGACAGAGATCGAGGCAGTTAATAAGCCGAGAGGGGCACTTAAGCATTCCAATGCGTGGTAGTAATTGTTCATGAATCACAAACACGGAACTCAGTTCCTGAGGATGGTTTCAATGAGACAACCCACCATGTACTCCTACATGGCCTCTCACCGCTACCTTTACCAAATCGTGTTCACACACCTAGCTCTCAACAGTAAGACATGTTCACCACATTCCAATTCATCCCCAATGAATCAGACCTGACTCAACTCTAAGCAGTAGCAAGCATGACAACAAGCATGAATGAGTAGGCACATCAGGGCTCAAACAACTCCTACTCATGCTAGTGGGTTTCATCTATTTACTGTGGCAATGACAGGTCATGCTGAGGAAAGGGGTTCAACTACCGCAGCATGTAACAGTTGAATCGTTGTTGTCCTAATGCAGTAAAAGAGAGCAGGAGCGAGAGAGTGGGATTGTATCGGAATGAACAAGGGGTTTTTGCTTGCCTGGCACTTCTGAAGATAGTATAGCTCTTCATCGGTGTCATCGAACTCATCGTCGGAACAACATCTACTGAGAGGGGACAAACACCGACAAACAAGAGGGAACACAATCAATGCAATGCAACAATATGATGCATGAATGTGACATGGCAATATGATGTTGATTGAGCTAATGCAACTATCAACCAGATTAAATGAAGATGGTTTGAACCAAAGGTTCAAATTCAAACTCCATATGTGATGATTTAAATGCCAATTATGCAAATTATCATATACAGCAACCTTAGGTTGTTCAAACATGCATGAAAATGGTACAAATGGAAATATTGATTTTTTCTGATCATTTTTCATATATAAATCTTTTCCATCTGAGTTATAGATTAATTTCTATGATTTTTACAAGTTTTAGGTATTTTTTGGAATTCCCTGGCTATTTTAAATTAGACTAAATCCAGAAAATACATTATTGCGTCAGCATTCCATCATCGTGACGTCAGCAGGTCAAATGGGTTGACTGGAGTCAAACCTGACGTGTGGGACCCATATGTCATGGACACAGTGGCTAAACCAATTACCTAAACCTAAACTAAAACTGCCCGGGTTTAATTAACATGCGGGGCCCACTGCCAGTGGCACGGGGAGGTGATTAGTGCCTAATTAAGCCAGCCACGTCAGCATAGCCGGGAAGAGGCCGCCGGCGACCATCCGGTGTGGCGGAGACACGCCGGAATCGCGCTGCGGCATCGGCTGGATGTGCCGAGGGCATGTGCAAGGAGCTCCTGCTCGCCCATATCCATTGGACCGGACGAGAGGCCGCGGGGTGGCCGATAACAACGCCGGCGGCGAGCTACGGCGGCGGTCGAAGCTTGGCCATGGCGGGGAACTTCACTAGAGGGCGGTTTCGCGCGGAAGATAGAGGCAGAAGGGGCGGTGGCTCACGACGGTTCAAGCAGAGGCGACGACAAGGGCGGGGGTGCACTGGACGGAGCGAATCGATGGCGGTGGTCGTCGGCGTCCAAGGAAGAGGAGGAGCCCGATGGCGATGTTGCAGCGCTTCCAAGGACGTGGGCTTCGGTGGGGAGATGTGGGCATGGAGGCGAAGCTCGGGGTACGTTTGGGCGGCGAGAGGTGGCTGGTGGCCGCGAGGACGACGGGTGGCGGCCATGGCTGCTCCCGGCCGAGCTCGGGGACGAGCGATGGAGGGGAGGAGAGCGCCAGGGAAGGAGGGAGGGCAGAGGGGGTCGAGGGCGTCTCCAGGCGCGGGGATAGGGAGGAGGATGAGCCTCTAGCACGAAGCAGGAGGTGGCGTCGACGCGCGCGTGCGTCCAGCACGCAGCTGCTTCGGTCGGCGGGGTCGAAGATGACTGGGATCTTCGGCCGGCTGGGCTGAGCCAGCTACAGTGCAGGTAAGCTGGGCCAGGTTAGTTCCTTCTTTTTCACATTTATGTTTCTGTTTTCTAATATTTCAATTCTGTTTTGATTTGATTCACAGACCAAATCATTTTCGCTTCTGAAAATATTTATGTGGCTTGATACAATATATTCAAAGCCACTCACAGGTTTTCAGGATTATTGGACTTGTAATTCTTTTGTAGAAGAATTAAATCCAACTCAAATACTTATTGATTTAAATCCAAAAGGCCAAAATAATTCCTCAAAAATGTTGCATATTTTTGGTTTGGGTCAAAACCCTTGCCAAAAATATCAAACATCATTGAAGTGCATTCTGGAAACATTGGATGCATTTTCTAGGGTTATTTGCCCTTCTTTTAATTAAATTTTCGAGGCTTTCAAATTTTCCCAGTTCGACTTTTTTAGAATTTAGACATGATGCATGGATGCAATGCCACTACTTACAAGCATTATTCTAGGGCTGTGACACGTATCAGCATCCCCAAGCTTAATTCCTGCTCGTCCTCGAGTAGGTAAATGATAAAAGAAATAATTTATGAAGTGTGAATGCTAGCAAGTGCATAAGTTTGATCAATGAAAATTCCAATCACTTTTTCTAGCATCATTATATATCATAACAGTAGCTCAACTCATGAAACTTCTCATGATCAAGTAACAAGCTATTCACATGTTAAAGTACAGATCATAAACTTTCTTGAAAACTAACAAACCGTGCTCTTAGTCATCAAACAATTGCAATTGTTCTTATTTTCGGGAAAGGACTATGTAAGAGCTTTGATTCAGCAAACTCCACATACTGAACTATCATTTGATCTTTCACAATTGCTAACACTCATGTGATATTTATGGGTTCAAAGTTTTAATCGGACACAGAGAAAGATAGGGGCTTATAGTTTCGCCTCCCAACCTTTTACCTCAAGGGTAATGTCAACAATAATAATTTATGAAAACCTATATCCAAGTGGATATATATATATATATATATATATATATATATATATATCCGGATCGCTCCAACACAAAGTGCTTGCCAAAGGAAAAAGTGTAAAAAGGAAAGGTGATGATCACCAAGACTCTTGTATAAGGGTAGAAGATAAAAGTAAAAGATAGACCCTTCGCAGAGGGAAGTAGAGGTTGTCATGCGCTTTTATGGTTGGATGCACAAAATCTTAATGCAAAAGAACGTTACTTTATATTGCCGCTTGTGATAAAGACCTTTATTATGCAGTCTGTCGCTTTTATTTCTTCCCTATCACAAGTTCGTATAAAGCTTATTTTCTTCGCACTAATAGATCATACATATTTAAGGAGCAATTTTTTATTGCATGCACCGATGACAACTTACTTGAAGGATCTTACTCAATCCATAGGTAGGTATGGTGGACTCTCATGGAAAAACTGGGTTAAGGAATGTTTGGAAGCACAAGTAGTATCTCTACTTGGTGCAAAGAATTTGGCTAGCATGAGAGGGAAAGGCAAGCTCAACATGTTGGATGATACAAGACAATATAATGTTTCGGATATAAGAAAACATAATCCATTAAGTTGTCTTCCTTGTCCAACATCAACTTTTTAGCATGTCATATTTTAATGAGTGCTCACAATTACAAAAGATGCCCAAGATAGTATATTTATATGTGTCGGAGTAAATGGCCACGGGTAGCCTAACCGACTCCCTGGCTCTTTGAAAAATTATCAGGCCGATTGGGCCTTCAAGCATCCAAAACACTGGGCCGCCTTCCCCTGGTCGGCTATCTCATAGGCCGACTACCGGAAGGCGACCCGACCTCGAGAACCTCCCCGAAGATAACCATAAGGTGGCCGACTCCCAGAAGCCGGCCATGAGAAGACCGACTCCAAGAAGCCGGCCACAAGAAGACCGACTCCCGGAAGCCGGCCAAGACTGCACCCACCAGGGCTGCACCCACATAACGGTGATGAGACGGGGCGTGGCCACAGTACAGCCTGCCACTCCCGAATCCTGGAGCTTGCATGGCCACAGTGCGCCGTACGGATCAGCCATCCCCCGTCCGGCGCGACACTGTTGCCATGTTGACCATGACATCACCCACGACAGGCGCCAGTACGGCCCGCGGGCGGCGGGCCCCTTCAGCTAGAGAGACGCTCGAAGGCGGCCCGGCCTCCCCTAGTCGGCCTGGGGCGTAGCCGGCTCCCAATAGCGGCTACCTCCCTCCCTCGAAGTATGTGCATCATTAAGGAGACAAGACGAGGTGAGGCTACAGTGAGAGCCCGCCAGGCGGCGGCACTGTAGCCACGCTTACCTCGACAAAGCCCTCGTCATCAGGGGCGAGGCAACAGTAACCAGCCGCCGACAAGGCCCCCAGGCGGTGGGGCCGGCCTGTCGACCAAGAGGCCGGCAGCCGGCGGGACCCACCAGTCGGCGGGCCCCAACGGCCGGCGGAGAAGCCGGCGAGCACAGACACTGACGGCTGGGACCTGCACCTAGTCGGATTACCATTGTATCCCTGGGGGGTAGGCCTATATAAACCCCCAGGGCACCCATGCAAAGGGTGGATCTCGGAGATAGATTTAGACACCACGTAGAGGGAAGAGGAGAGCTAGCCTTGCCTTTCTTCCTCCTCTAGCCAAACAGCTCAAGGAGCACTTGTAGCTACTTGTGTTGATCTAGTGATCATGCGGAGACCCCGCGGAGCAGGACTAGGGGTGTTATCTCCACGGAGAGCCCCAAACCTGGGTAAGATTCTCCGGCGTGCATGTCTTCGCCTTATCACGTTTCCAGGCACCGGCGATGTCTTACTGGCTCCCTCAATGATAAGCCACCCGTTGGCATATGTCGCACCTACCACCCGACATTTGGCGCCCACCGTGGGGCCAGGTGCACCGTCGTCCGGAGACCTGTTCTGGACGGGAACCCTTTTCCTCCCCCGCGAGCGTAGCCAGCCCGCTACGCCCGATGGCGCTTGCCCTGACGCGCTGCAAGGCATCGACGACGCCTGCGCGCTGAGCTGCCTCGCCGATCTTCTTGGCGAGGCTCGCATCTCCGACGAGCCTGCGTCCGATGCGGGCACAGATTGCCCCGAGAGCCGCCTCGGCAACCTCCTCGACCAGCTTCACATCTCCGGCGAGCTTGTTGTGGACTTGGAGTCGATCGGCTCCACCGACCTGATGCTTGTCGACTCCGACACGGCATCGCTTGACGCCTTCCCCTCCAACATGGTGATCATCGACGGCCCTCTACCTCGAGCCGACAGTGGCAGCAGCGCTGTCACTGAGGTGCTGGTCATCAGCCACGGCGCCGTCCCGGGCGAGAACGCCCACGACGCCCTACAAGCGGCGCTGCGCGACTTGTCCGTCCCCATCCCGGCCGACGCCGACGCCGAGACTCTCGAGGCACGCCGCCTCGCCCTTATCACGGAGGGCCAGAAGATAGCATCCATGAGACACCTCACTGAGGCTCACCAGCGCGAAGTCGACCGCGCCGCCTTTGGTACGCCGCCTCCTGGCGGGCCGAGCCGAGCCGGCGTCGTCAAGAAGCGCGGCGCGGCCATCGCCAGGATGCTGGGAGCAGACCGCCCAGTCTACACCACGCCACTCGAGAACCTGCGTGCCGCTCAGGCGGCCGTAGACGAGCTGAACGGGCTGGGGGCTGATGAGCTCCCCTACATGACTAGACGCATCCAGCAGCTGATCGACGCGGCCGCAGAATGGCATGAAGCCGGCACTCGCGCTGAAAGTCCTCCTCCACGCCGAGAGCACGGCGCGACATCCTGGACGCCGACTGCAAGCGGCGCCCACGCAAGAAAAGACAAGGAGCCGGCTGCTAGCCGCAGTCGGACTCGGGTCACCATTGAGCGCGACGCAGAAGGCCGCCCCCGAGCGGTGGAACGACAAGGCAATCCACCTCCCCCCCCCGCCTCGTGGGGAGAGATATCCCACCCCGCCGCCTGTCACGCATCCGACTCTTAGTGGCCGACTAGGCCAACGCGAAGGAGTCGGCGAGAATGATGCCCGCCACCGAATCGACCGCCTAGAGCGATCCCTGGCGCTAGAAGAAGAAGATGATGTCGGCCCGCCTTGCTTTGGCCCCCGCATCCGCGACGAGCCCTTCCCCAAAGGGTTCTCACTCCCAAGAGACACGCCAAAATACAACGGCTCCATGAAGCCGGAGGACTGGTTGATCGACTACTCCACCGCAGTCAGCATAGCAAACGGCAACAGGCGCGTTGCCGTGAAGTACGTCCCTCTCATGCTTCAAGGCACGGCACGCACCTGGCTGAATAGCCTCAAGCCCTACAGCGTCAACAGCTGGCTAGACTTCACGGAAGTCTTCGTGCGCAACTTCACCAGCACATACAAGCGGCCTCCCAAGCCCCGCCAGCTCTCCTTGTGCGTCCAAGGGCCCAGCGAATCGACTCGCGACTACCTCACGCATTGGGCCAAGCTCTGCAACTCCTGCGAGGGGGTGCACGAGGTTCAAGCCATAGAGTACTTCACCGCCGGGTGCCGAGAGGGCACCCTCCTCAAGCACCGACTCCTCTGTGACGAGCCGACTACCCTCGACGAGCTGCTGATCATAGCAGACAAGTACGCCACGGCCGACTCTTCGATGAAGACCGAGCTTCGAGTGGACGCCTCTGGAAAGGTGCTCGCTCCGGCTCCCAAGACGGCAACTGGTGACTCCAACCGACGCCCCTACCAGAACGACCACAAGCGCAAGGCCCCTATGCCTCCTTCCACCAGTCGGCAAGTAGCTACCGTCAAAGACGAATAGCCCGAAGAGCGGCCCGCGCCCAAGAAGAAGGGCGGCAGGCCGGCTTGGCAGCCGGCTTTCTCCTACGAGCAAACTCTTGATGCCCCCTGCAAGTTCCATAGCAGCGCGAAGCCATCCAACCACATGACCCGGAATTGCCATTGGCTCACGCGGATCTCCAAGGGCGAGGGGCTGCTGCCGCCTGCAGCCCCGCAGCCGCCGGCTGTTCGACCAGCAGTCGGAGCCATTCAAGATGAGTTCCCAGATGAGCACGCCGCCTACGTCGTCTTCATGAGCCAAATTGAAGACAAGCGCAGTCGGCGCCGACAGCACCAAGAAGTCAACGCGGTCGCCTCCAGCAACCCCGAGTTCATGCATTGGTCTGAGAAGCCTATCAGCTGGAGCCGGGCCGATCACCCAGAGGTGATGCCGTCTCCCGGCTCTTATGCATTGGTGTTGGACGCCACCCTCGCGACAGAAAGGCGAGCTGCCCGTTTCTCCCGTGTGATAATTGATGGTGGAAGCAGCATCAACATACTGTACCGTGACACCATGGAGAAGTTGAACATCAAGACGAAGCAACTCATGCCAAGCCGGACTGTGTTCCATGGCATCGTACCCGGCCTGTCCTGTTCCCCAATCGGCAAGATCAAGATGTATGTTCTCTTCGGAGACAAGGATCACTTTCGCCGAGAAGCGATCTGGTTTGAAGTAGTGGATCTAGAGAGCCCTTACCACGCATTGCTTGGCCGACCTACGCTGGCCAAGTTCATGGCTGTGCCCCACTACGCCTACCTCAAGATGAAGATGCCAAGTTCAAAGGGGATCATCACCATAGCCGGAGACTACAAGAAGTCCACCGAGTGCGCTGCAGCCAGCAGCCGGCTGGCCGAGTCCCTCGTGATTGCTGAAGAGAAGAAGATGCTGGACCGAGTCGTGGCCATGGCCGGCAAGCAGCCGGCCCTGTCCCTCAACCCCAAGGAATATGATGCTCAGGGCTCCTTCCAGCCGGCCAAGGAAACAAAGAAGATACCTCTGGACCCGGAGAACCCGGAGAGGTTTGCTGTCATTGGTGCAAACCTGGACAGCAAATAGGAAGGCGAGCTCGTCGACTTCCTCCGTGAGAATAGGGACATCTTTGCATGGTCCCCAAAGGACATGCCGGGTGTTCCGAAGGATTTCGCCGAGCACAAGCTACACGTCCGACCGGACGCAAAACCAGTCAAGCAGCCTCTCCGCCGACTGTCGGAGGAGAAGAGAAGGATCGTAGGAGAAGAGATAGCCCGGCTCCTGGCAACCGGCTTCATTATGGAGGTGTTTTTTCCAGAGTGGCTTGCCAACCCGGTCTTGGTGTCGAAGAAGAACAATAAATGGCGTATGTGTATAGATTACACCAGCCTCAACAAAGCCTGCCCCAAAGATCCGTTTGCCCTACCACGGATCGATCAAGTGATAGACTCCACGGCCGGATGTGAGCTGTTGAGTTTCTTGGATGCTTACTCAGGCTACCACCAGATCAAGTTGGATCTAGCCGACCGCCTGAAGACCGCCTTCATCACACCGTTCGGAGCCTTCTGCTACCTGACTATGACATTCGGCTTGAGAAATGCCGGTGCCACTTTTCAGCGTTGCATGCAGAAATGCCTCCTCAAGCAACTCGGTAGAAATGCCCACGTCTATGTAGACGATATTGTGGTGAAGATGGAGAAGCGCGGCACCCTGCTGGAAGATCTCAGACAAACATTTGCCACCTTGCGCCGGTTTCAGATCAAGCTCAACCCGGAGAAATGCGTGTTCGGAGTACCAGCCGGCCAGCTTCTAGGCTTTTTGGTCTCCGAACGCGGCATTGAGTGCAACCCAGTGAAGATCAAGGCCATAGAGAGAATGGAGATTCCTACCAAGCTGCGAGACGTTCAGAAGTTTACCGGGTGCCTGGCCTCCCTAAACCGCTTTATCAGCTGGCTAGGAGAGAAGGCTCTCCCCCTGTACCGACTCATGAAGAAGTCCACCCACTTTGAGTGGAACGACCAAGCCGACCAAGCTTTCCACGAGTTGAAGAAGATGCTGACCACACCGCCTGTCCTGGCAGCGCTGACTGAGAAAGAGCTCATGCTCCTTTACATTGCTGCGACTAGCCGAGTGGTCAGTACAGTCATCGTGGTCCAACGCCCAGAAGAAGGCCGAGCTCAATTAGTCCAGATGCTGGTATATTATTTGAGCGAAGTACTGTCCACCTCGAAGCAAAACTACCCGCATTACCAGAAGATGTGCTATGGAGTGTACTTTGCCGCCAAGAAGCTGAAGCCCTACTTTCAACAGCATCCCATCACGGTCGTATGCACTGCCCCACTTGCCGAGATCATAGGCAGCCGGGATGCATCCGGCCGGGTGGCTAAGTGGGCCATTGCGTTGGCTCCTTACACGATCTTCTACCAGCCCCACACTGCCATCAACTCCCAAGCATTGGCCGACTTCCTTGTCGACTGGGCCGAGACCCAGTACCTACCGCCGGCTCCCGACTCCACTCATTGGCAGATGCACTTCGATGGATCCAAGATGCGCACCAGCTTGGGAGTCGGCATCGTCCTCACCTCTCCCAAGGGCGACAAGCTCAGATACACACTGCAAATCCATTTTGCTGCCTCCAACAATGTGGCTGAGTACGAGGCGCTCATACACGGGCTCCGGCTAGCCAAAGAACTCGGCATACGTCGGATCCTGTGCTATGGCGACTCGGATTTGGTGGTCCAGCAGTCATCCGGTGACTGGGACGCCAAGGACGCGAACATGGCGAGCTATCGATTCCTCGTCCAGCAAATCAGCAGATACTTTGAAGGATGCGAGTTCCTCCACGTGCCACGAGCCGACAACGAGCAAGCAGATGCCCTGGCACGGATCGGCTCCACCCGACAAGCTATCCCAACCGGCGTCTCCCTCCAACGTCTCCTCAAACGTCTGTCAAGCCATCTCCAGAATCAGACTCCATCTTCGTACCGCCTGCCCCTGATGCAGTCGGATCTGACTTGGGGAACCCAGCAGGCGGCTCGGGGACTTCGACAGGCGGCCCGGGGACTGCCGTAGTCGCACCCGGCTCGGGGACTTCAGAACCCGGCCCGGGGACTGCAGCAGTCGGCCCGGGGACTGCAGCAGTCGGCACGGGGACTGCAACAACACAGCAGGCGGTGGCCGACTCCAACTCTTCACCACCCAACCCACCCACCCGGGTCACAGTAGCCGTACTGACAATAGAAGAAGTCACAGCTCCATCATGGGCCCAGCCCATCCTCAACTTCCTTGTAAACAGAGAGCTGTCGACTGATGAGATCTCGGCAAGACTAGTTCAACACCGAGCCGGAGCATACGCAATAATAAACAGAGAACTTGTTAAACGTAGCGTCACTGGAGTCTTCCAGCGCTGCGTCGAGCCAGAGAATGGCATAGCAATCCTCAAGGATATCCACCAAGGCGAATGCGTCCACCACGCGGCCTCAAGATCACTTGTCGCCAAAGCTTTCCGCCATGGATTCTTCTGGCCGACTGCTTTGGAAGATGCCAAGGAATTAGTCAAATGCTGCAAAGGGTGCCAAGTCTTCAGCTCCAAGCAACACCTGCCGGCTTCTGCACTCAAGACCATCCCCCTCACCTGGCCCTTTGCCGTCTGGGGGCTGGACATGGTGGGCCCATTCAAGACGGCCTGCGGCGGCATGACACATCTGCTTGTCGCCGTGGACAAATTCACCAAGTGGATTGAAGCGAAGCCAATCAAGAAGCTGAACGGGCCGACTGCCATGACATTCATCGCAGATATCACCACTCGGTATGGTATACCACACAGCATCATCACCGAAAACGGCATGAATTTTGCCAAGGGAGCACTGACATGTTTCTACGTGACACAGGGCATCCGACTGGACTTAGCGTCCGTTGCCCACCCGCAGTCAAACGGTCAGGTCGAGCGAGCAAACGGCCTAATCCTCTCCGGCATCAAGCCCCGACTGGTCGTACCACTGGAGCGTTCGGCCGGCTGCTTGCTCGATGAGCTGCCGGCTGTCCTCTGGAGTCTGCGTACTACCCCGAACAAGTCAACCGGATTCACTCCTTTCTTCCTTGTATATGGTGCCGAGGCTGTCATCCCAACTGACATCGAGTTCGACTCGCGTCGGGTCACCATGTACACGGAGGCGGAGGCCAAGGAAGCGCGAGAAGACGGTGTCGACCTGCTGGAAGAGGGCCGGCTGTTAGCACTCAGCCGGTCCGCCATCTACCAGCAGGGTTTGCGCCGTTACCACAACCGGAAGGTCAAGCCAAGATCCTTCCAAGAAGGCGATCTTGTGCTCAGGCTGATCCAGCGAACAGCCGGCCAGCACAAGCTCTCGGCCCCTTGGGAAGGCCCATTCGTCATCAGCAAGGCCCTAGGCAACGACTCCTACTACCTGATCGATGCACAGAAGCCGAAGGCACGCAAGAGGGACGATTCCGGCAAGGAGTCGGAACGACCATGGAACGCCAATCACCTGAGAAGATTTTACAGTTAAAAGCAGTATGAACCATGCTACCTTTTGTATTAAGTACAAGACAATGGGCTCCCCGAGGCGCACTCGGGGACTACCCTCTTTTATCTATAATGACGAGTGTCATACCTATGAATGTACTATTATATTTGATTTTCTATCTGGCACCGGGTTCGACTAGTCGGCCCGGGGACTAGCCGCCTTGAGTTATATTAAAGTTCTACCTGCAGTCAGACAAGTAGTGTGCCGGCACCCGAGCCCTCTCTTATTGAAAGTCGCAGCTCGAAGAATCGACTGTCCGACTGGCAAGAGCCAAAGGCAGGAAAGGATGCCCACACGAAAAACGGCTAAGGACTAATGAACCTATATAACACAACCGGCCTCCCACCACACCTACCGGCTGTCAGAACAGCTGGCTGGCCGGCTTCCCATTCACTTTGCTACAATCCAAGAAAGCTAGAGTACTTGCCCTCCCAACCGGCCAAGCACTTCTCCAGCCACAGACTGCAGAGCAGCTGTCCGGCTGGGAAGGCGGCAGCCAAGGGAGGGCGGCAAAGGAAACAGCCAAAGGATGAAAAGCAAGAACAATGGGAAGCCAAACACATGCATGATTATATTTACACATAAGGCCTTCAACAGGCCGGCAGTCAACATAATTTGAATACACCCCCAGTGGGTGGAACTGCGCAAACTTAACAAAATATTGTTCGAAGAGCAATAAACAGGAAAGCAAAGGCGGCAGATCAAACTAAGGGCACAACAGGCGAGCCGGGCTGGTCAGTGGAGACGGCAGTGCCGGCTGGAGGAGTGGCCGGCTGGCGAGTCTCGGCTTGATCATCGCTGGCTGCAGGCGGCGCGCTCGCACGCACCTCGTTGCTGGAGGCACGATCCAGTTGAGGCTGGCCGGTTGCTCCACCGTGTGGCACGGCATCTTCACCATCCTCTCCCTCGTCCTCTTCGCCCTCGTCACTGGAATCGATCTCCTCCGCCGAGTCCTCACCATCCGCCGGGTTCAGCCCGAACCACTCCTCCGGCTGAGCAATGCCATTATCATCCACCTCAGGAGCAAAGGCGCTGGTGTCGGTGTAGTCGGCGATTGCCGAAGCGCGCTGGATGATGGCCGGCCACACCGCCTCCAACTCCTCGTCAGCCTCCTGCCGCCAGGTGGCCAGCTGGTCCAAGCTCAACTCGGGATACCATGCTTTGACGAACTCCAGCGCCCGCCTGGCGCCTGACCGAGCTGCAGAAGCCTTCCAGGCCTCGAATCGGCCAACCGCTACCTCCAGCCAGTCGGCAGTCTGACTGGGGGTACGGGGAACCGCCTCACCAGGCCAGAGGGCGGCCAGCACCTGCGCCCCAACGCGCTGAAGACGGCGGAGCATGCAGTGAGCCGGCTGGAGACGGGCTTGGATCGCCAGAAGCTGCTCCTCAAGCGACCGACGAGCATTCGGCGCGATCTCCACACCGGCTTGCCTTCGTGCCTCGCGGTGGGCCTCGACGACCTGGTTGGTGGCAGTAGAGTAACCAGGGAAGTACTCTGCACAAGAAAGAAAGAAAGAGAAAAACACAAAGTCAGGGAATGGACTAAAATGGCAAGCGGCAAGCAAGAAACGAAGAAGAGGGCGGCCTACCGTCGACCAAGTCTTCGATCTGGCCGTAGCCGCTGATCAGCGACTGCCTTGCCTCAGCCCAGCTCGCCACCTCGGTCTCGTACTCGGCTTGGAGGGCGGCCTCGCTGTCCTGCACCGCCTTCAGGGCCGCCTTGTGGCTCTCCTCCTGGTCGGCCAGCCTCTTAACCAAGCGGTCACGCTCCTGAACCAAGGCGTCGAACTCGGCTTCCTTGGCGCGAAGGGCGGTCTGGGTCCCACCTAGCTGCTCCCTCAGGCTGGCATTGGCCTCTGCAGATATGACAAAGAAGAAAAAAGCAATAAAAAAGAAGTCGTCAGGAAAGATCCGACCCGACTGCTCAGCAGTCGGCCCGAATCTCGGGGACTACACCCAGTGGGTGCGCTGACGCGCCCCCACGTGAGATAAAAGATGAAGCACTTACTCCGGCTCTCAGTTAGATCAGCAGTCTTCTGGGTCAGCTCCCGAGCCTGGGAGTTGAAGGCAGCCGCACGGAGGTTGTGGTAGTCCTGCAAGTCGGACAGAGAAGCGAACAAGAGCAAGATAACCAATCAAAGTCTACTAAGAAGTTCCAAGCCGCCTGCTCAGCAGCCGACTCGAAACTCGGGGACTACACCCAGCGGATGCGCTGACGCGCCCCCACGGAAGAAAGCAAGATCAAGAAACAGAAAAGTGGGAAGACTCACCCGAATGGCCGCCCGTGTCGCGAGGAACTCATCATTGTACTGCCTCAGCACGGCGGCCTGGGACTGAAGCCGGTTCCGGACTTCTTGCGCCGCCACGTTCACCACGGCCGTCCCGCCACCCGGCGTCCACCCCGAGCTGGCGCTGGCTGTCTCCAGATCTTGGGTCGACGAGCTAGAGCCCGCGGCCTTCTGCGGGTCCGGTGCCGAAGTCGCCTTCCCCGCGTGCTGGCGTGATGACGATCGGACCACCAGACCCGTCTTCACAGCCGGCTCACCTCCAGTCGGCCGCACGGGCAGCGCGTCAAGTCGGCCGCCTTGGTCCGCCCCAGGCGGCGATGGCGGTGCCGCCTCCCTCTCCCGTACGATGATGTCGTCCTCCTCCCTCTCCATCCCCGGCAGGTCGCCGCCGGCTTCCTCCGGCGGGGGCACGCAGTGGGGTGACAAGCAAGGCCCCCTCTGCTGGCACTGCGGCTGCAGCCTCCGCCTGGGCCTTGGCCGCCGCGCCGGCTTGTGCCTTCGCCGACTCCTCCGCCATCTCCTGCGCCGCCTTGGCAGCGGCCGCCCTCAACTCCTCTGCCTCCCGCGCCTCCCGCGCGTTCCGCTCCATTGCCGCCTGAAGCTCGGCACGTGGGTCCACGCGGCGGGTGTTTGCGAATCCTCCCGCCGATCCAACCACGGAGGCGGCAGCGACCCGCTCAAGAGAGAGCGGAGCCCTGTTTGATAAGACAAAACAAGGATTCAGAAATCGACAAGAAAAGAAGAAGGAATATGCAAGAAAATCAACACTTACGCCGAAACTGTTTGCGGCTGCTTCACCACCTTGCGGAAGCGGGCCGCCTTCGCGGCCGCCTCGTCCCGCCTGGTCGCCGCCGCCCCGCTCTTGGGGTTCTTCGGCCGACTGCCGAATAAGCCCGACGCGGCCCGGCGCTTCTGCGCGCCGCCTCGAGCAGGCGGCGCGGCGGATGAACCCGCGCCATGGTCGGACGCCGGCTGGCGGCGCAGGACGGTTTCTGCCTCGTCGTCTTCCGGCCAGTCGTCGAAGCTGGCTCCAATCCCGGAGCCACCTGCTTCACCGCCTCCTGCCTCGCTGTTATCGTCCATGGCGGCCGCCCCCAAGTCGGGGTCCTCCAAGTCATGCTCCGCCCGGTCGGGGAGAAATTGGCGATCCGCCCCCGCTGTCCCGGCCGCAGGTCGGAGGAGAGGGCTTTGCCAAGACGTGCCGACTGGTCATAGTCGGCCAAGAAAAACTTGGTGATAAAACTAAAGAAGAGAAGATAAAGAAAGCATACCATAGGCGGGGGATTGGCACGGGAGTACGGCTCCTTGCCAAACTGCCATTCTGCGGAGAGCTTGCAGTTCGCGAGATAGTTCACCATATGAGCCACCTCGTCATGAGGCATCTCCTTGGTGCACATCCAACTCGGATCGAGTTGGCCGCTCATTTGACTGATCAAATGAGGGCGGCCTTGAAGTGGGAGCACTCGGCGCACCACGAAGCCGGCCAGCAGGTCGGACCCAGTCAGGCCCTCCGACTGGATCATTACCCGGAGTCGGGCGACGGCGGCGGGTCCAGCCGGCGACTGCGTCTTGGCCCGATAGGACCACTGGGGCCGCCTCCCAGCCGGCGGGCCGGCTACGTAAGCCGGCAAATTGACGTAGTCGCCTTGCGGGGCGACGTTCTTCACGTAGAAGTACGATTTCTGCCAGAGCTTCACCGACTGGATCAGCGTGATGGCAGGGAAGGGGTTGTCGGCTGCCGGCCTCCGCACCGCGATGAAGGCGCCGCTCTTAGCCGGCACGCCCTGCATGCGGGTGCCAAGCTTGGATTGGAAGAATTCCCCCCAGAGCTTGAGGGTGGGAAGAACGCCGAGGAAGCCCTCGCACAGAGTGACGAAGGCGGACAACAGCACCACCGTGTTTGGAGTGAGGTGGTGCGGCTGGAGCTGATAGAATTCGAGGAAGGAGCGGAAGAAAGCACTCGCGGGTAGGCCGAGGCCGCGCAGGAAGTGCGAGCAGAAGATTACCCGCTCGCCCTCCTCCGGCGCCGGCGTGATCTCCTTCTTCGGCGCAAGACGGACCCGCACCTGGTGATCGCCGGGCATCCGCCGCGTCTTGCGGAGGAAGTTGATGTGGTCCGCGTGAACGTTGGAGCCGTCCCAGTCTCCGCCGTGCTGCATGACGGCAAGAAGCCGGCGAGAAAGGGCGCGGCGATGGCGAAATCACGGCCCCGCAGCAGCGAAGCTGTGGGGTAGTGCGAAGACTAGAGGGACGGTGCGGCGGCGAAGGGCTGCTGCGGCGGAGAAGGAAAGGAAGAAAATGGCGGAGCGAGGGGAGCGTGCGAGCGCCTGCCGTTCTCCCTCCTCCCCCTACTTATAGCCTCATGTGGCAAAGCCGAGGAGGCGAGGTGTGGGGGGAACGTGGGATTAACTGCGCCCACTCCCCCACGTTCCGCGATTATTGCGCCCTAACGACATGCAGAAACTGCCGCTGGAAGGCGTGCGGCCCGCTTTGGGCCACAGAGAATCCGCGCCTGGCCTAGGCATGGGAGTGATGGGCCCCCGGCCTGCGGCGGCGTCCCGTCACTCGCGTGGGCTGGCAGGCTTTTTTCAGCCGGAGGGTGCCACGTGGTACGCGGGCGGCGAGCGGCCGGCCCACAACCCGGCGTGTGCACCAACCGACTCCCGCCTTCAGACTTCAAAATCTCGCCAAGACGGCGTACCCAACCGAAGCCGGCTCCTAGCTGCTGGCTCTTCAAGATAGGAAGCTGACCGAGCTTCTCGTCCTCTTCTCAGCCTCAAAGCCCAACCAGCTTCGGGGACTACTGTCGGAGTAAATGGCCACGGGTAGCCTAACCGACTCCCCCTGGCTCTTTGAAAAATTATCAGGCCGATTGGGCCTTCAAGCATCCAAAACACTGGGCCGCCTTCCCCTGGTCGGCTATCTCACACGCCGACTACCGGAAGGCGACCCGACCTCGAGAACCTCCTTCGAAGATAACCATAAGGTGGCCGACTCCCAGAAGCCGGCCATGAGAAGACCGACTCCCATAAGCCGGCCACAAGAAGACCGACTCCCGGAACCGGCCAAGACTGCACCCACATAACGGTGATGAGACGGGGCGTGGCCACAGTACAGCCTGCCACCCCCGAATCCCGGAGCATGCATGGCCACAGTGCGCTGTACGGGTCAGCCATCCCCCGTCCGGCGCGGCACTGTTGCCACGTTTACCGTGACGTCACCCACGACAGGCGCCAGTACGGCCCGCGGGCGGCGGGCCCCTTCAGCCAGAGAGACGCTCGAAGGCGGCCCGGCCTCCCCTAGTCGGCCTGGGGCGTAGCCGGCTCCCAATAGCAGGCTACCTCCCTCCCTCGAAGTATGTGCATCATTAAGGAGACAAGACGAGGTGAGGCTATAGTGAGAGCCCGCCAGGCGGCGGCACTATAGCCATGCTTACCTCGACAAAGCCCTCGTCATCAGGGGCGAGGCAACAGTAACCAGCCGCCGACAAGGCCCCCAGGCGGTGGGGCCGGCCTGTCGACCAAGAGGCCGGCAGCCGGCGGGACCCACTAGTCGGCGGGCCCCAATAGCCGGCGGAGAAGCCGGCGAGCACAAACACTGACGGCTGGGACCCGCACCCAGTCGGATTACCATTGTATCCCTGGGGGGTAGGCCTATATAAACCCCCAGGACACCCATGCAAAGGGTGGATCTCGGAGATAGATTTAGACACCACGTAGAGGGAAGAGGAGAGCTAGCCTTGCCTTTCTTCCTCCTCTAGCCAAACAGCTCAAGGAGCACTTGTAGCTACTTGTGTTGATCTAGTGATCATGCGGAGACCCCGCAGAGCAGGACTAGGGGTGTTATCTTCACGGAGAGCCCCGAACCTGGGTAAGATTCGCCGGCGTGCATGTCTTCGCCTTATCCCGTTTCCAGGCACCGGCGATGTCTTACTGGCTCCCACAATGATAAGCCACCCGTTGGCATATGTCGCACCTACCACCCGACAATATGTGAACTCTCTCTTCCTTCAATATTCTTTCATGAATTGTTCAAGTGACCAATTCTGTGTTTGCTAACTTTCAATAAGTTTACTACATATACTTATTATGTGTGAAGTCAGTACTCTCCATGTTATAAGCATATGAAACGTATATAAATTCAAATTTATGATATTCAATTCATTCAACCATTTACTCATAGGATATATGTGAAGCGCGTCAATAAATGACAAACTACTCCAAAAGATATAAGTGAAGAACACTGAGTAGTCAAATAATTAACTATCCATGGGAGATTCTTTTTCATTCAAGATTTCAGATCCAATGATTTTATTCAAACAGCAAGTAAAATTGGAAATACGCTCCAAGCAAAACACATATCATGTGACGAATAAAAATATAGCTCCGAGTAAGGTATACCGATAGTTTTGAAGACGAAAGAGCGGATGCCTTCCGGGGCATCCCCAAGCTTAGGTGCTTGAGTCTTCCTTGAATATTACCTTGGGGTGCCTTGGGCATCCCTAAGCTTAGGGTATTTCCACTTCTTATTCTCCTCATATCAATATCTCACCCAAAGCTTGAAAACATCAATCACAGAAAACTTAACGGAACTTCGTGAGATAGGTTAGTATGATAAAGAGTAAACCATTCACTTTGGTACTGTCAAAGACAAGGTTCATAATTGTTCTCACACAATGCCTACTGTACCATATTATTTCTACAATTTATATTGAGAAATATAAGCCATAGAAACTAGAAAACAAGCAAACTATGCAATGAAAACAGAATCTGTCAGAAACAGAACAGTCTGTAATGATCTGAACAGCAACCATACTTCTGCTACTCCGAAAATTATGAAATATATTGGTGGACGTGAGGAATTTTTCTATTAATCTTCTTCAAAAAGAATCAACTCAAAAACACTCTTCTGTAAAAAATGACGGCTAATCTCGTGAGCGCAAAGTTTCTGTTTTTTACAGCAAGATTACATTAACTTTCACCCAAGTCTTCCGAAAGGTCTTACTTGGCACTTTATTGAAACAAAAGCTATAAAACATGATTACTACAGTAGCTTAATCATGTAAACAGACACAAACAGTAAGGGTTAATATTGGGTTGTCTCCCAACAAGCGCTTTTCTTTAATGCCTTTTAGCTAGGCATGATGATTTCAATGATGCTCACATAAAAGATAAGAAATGAAACATAAAGAGAGCATCATGAAGAATATGACTAGCACATTTAAATCTAACACACTTCCTATGACTAGGGATTTTGTGAGCACTTAATTTATAGGAACAAGAATCAACTAGCATAGGAAGGAAAAACAAGTATAACTTCAAAACTTTAAGCACATAGAGAGGAAATTTGATATTATTGCAACTCCTACAAGCATGTATTCCTCCCTCATAATGATTTTCAGTAGCATCATGAATGAGTTAAACAATATAACCATCACATAAAGCATTCTTTTCATGATCTACAAGCATATAAAATTTTAATACTCTCCACATAAGCAAAATTCTTCTCATTCGGAATAGTGGGAGCAAACTCAACAAAATAACTATCATGTGAGTCATAATCCAATTGAAAATTAAAATCATAATGACAAGTTTCATGGTTAACATTATTCTTTATAACATACATGTCATCACAATAATAATCATATATAGCAACTTTGTTCTCATAATCAATTGGAACCTCTTCCGAAATAGTGGAATCATTACTAACTAAAGTCGACACTCTTCCAAATCCACTTTCATAAATATCACACTAAGATTCAACACCCTCCAAAATAGTGGGATCACTAATTCCTAAAGTTGACACTCTTCCAAACCCGCTTTAGATGATAGTATTATTCATACTCCAAAAGATATAAGTGAAGTTCATGGAGCATTCTACAATTAATATAGACTAACCAATATCCAAGCTCAAAATATATAAGTGAAGCACACGAAGCATTCTATAAAACCATACTCAAAAGATTTAAGTGAAGCACAAAGAGCATTCTATAAGGTCATACTCAAAACATATAAGTGAAGCACATGAAGCATTCTATAAATCGATGAAGGGCTATCTCATACTAGCATGGTTCTTAAAGAAAAAGAAAAACACAAAGGACACAAATCATGTGAACAAAACAAAAGCCGAGGTATACCGATAATTGTTGAAGAAGAAAGATGGAATGCCAACCGGGGCATCCCCAAGCTTAGGTGCTTGAGTATCCTTGGAATATTTACTTGGGGTGCCTTGGGCATCCCCAAGCTTGAACTCTTGCCTCTCTTTATTCTTCTCACATCGGTAACTCCTCGTTCTTCGAACACTTCATCCACAAAAACTTAACAAAAACTTTGTGAGATCCGTTAGTATACTAAAGCAAATCACTACCTTTAGGTACTGTTGCAAACTCATTCCAATTTCATATTAGCACTTTCTACTGTATTCCAACTTCACCATGGTTCCTACCCCCCGATACTACCCATAGATCCATCAAAATAAGCGATCAACACATAGAAAACAGAATCTGTCAAAAACAGGACAGCCTGTAGTAATCTGGAAATTTAGTAAACTTCTGTAACTCCAAAAAATTCTAAAAAAATATTAAAATTTAAAACATTTGTACATAAGTAATGTGCAAAAAGTTTCAGACCCATTTGACTTTCCAGTAAAAAAATATGTAAATTCACGCGCTATAGCCAAAGTTTCTGTTTTTGTACTGCACATAGTAAACAAGCAATCTAATCATCCTAGAACCAAAGCTTGGCATATTATTTTTATAATACAATGGATATATACAAGGCTATAATAATTTTCAGACAAGCTTCCATGAAATTTTTTACATTGTTTCCATGAGCATGAACACAAGTGTTCAAGGTCGACCCTCACTTCTCCAAGGCATAATGTTCCAATCACTTCTCTTATTGAAAAACTTTTTAGGCATGAGAGGCAAGTAATTTTTTTTGTATTTTCATTCTTTTAAAAAAATTGTATGTTTCACCCACAACTAAACAGAAACAAAAAGCAAAAACAAAATCTACTTAGTGAAGAAAGCAAACAAGCACACACGAGAATATCAACCCCACGCTATTGCTCCCCAGCAACGGCACCAGAGAAGAGCTTGATAATCCCCAAGTGCAGGGAATCATCGTAGCAATTCCCAATGGTGGAAGTGATAAGTATGGAGTGTCGAACCCACAAGGAGCTAAAGGTAAGATCAATATTCTCTCAAGTCCTATCTGCCACTGATACGACTCTACGTACACCGAACGTTTGCTTCCAACTAGAAACGAGAACTAAAACTACGTTGTGGGTATGAAGAGGATAACTTTGCATGATATCGGAGAGCTAAAACAGAAAAGTAGGTGTTGTTATCATAAAGTTATAATATATTACTAAATATTATAAATAGCGAGTGTGGAATAATGATGGGTCGGTGTGCGGAATTATCCTAGGCAATTGTTAACAAGACCGGTAGTCGTCATTGCAATTTCATAGGAGGGAGAGGCATAAGCTAACATACTTTCTCTTCTTGGATCATATGCACTTATGATTGGAACTCTAGCAAGCATCCGCAACTACTAAAGATCATTAAGGTAAAACCCAACCATAGCATTAACATATCAAGTCCCCTTTATCCCATATGCAACAACCCCCTTACTCGGGTTTATGCTTTTGTAACTCAAGCAACCCACTATAAGCGAATCATGAACGTATTGCAACACCCAGCGGGAATCCCTCACACTTGTGCGACGCGGAGGTCACAATAGGACAGCACGAAAATAAAACATACAACTCATACCAATCTAGATCATCAATCAACCCAAAGACAAAGGATATCTACTCAAAACATCACAGGATGGCAACACATCATTGGATCATAATATGTGGCATAAAGCACCATGTTCAAGTAGGGATTACAACGGGGTGCGGGAGAGTGGACCGCGTAAAAGAGATGAGGATGGTGATGTTGATGAAGACGATCACCGCAGCGATGATTCCCCTCCCGATGGCACTCCGGCGCCACCGAGAGGGAGGAGGAGAGGTTCTCCCCCTTGTGCTTCCTCCTCTATGGCCTCCCCCTGGTTGGGGAGAGGTTCTCCCTCTGGATCTTGGCCTTCATGGCGATAATGGCCCCTCCAGGTTCCTCCTCCATGGCCTCTGGTGATGATGGCCCCCTCCGGCAGGGTGCCAGAGAGGGCCTAGATTGATTTCTCGTGGCTACAGAGGCTTGCGGCGGCAGAACTTCCAATCTAGGTTATTTTCTGGAGGTTTGGGTATTTATAGGAGAGGTTGGCGTCGAGAACAAGTCAGGGGGGCCCACGGGAAGTCCACGAGGCACAGGGGCGTGCCCTAGGGGGGTGGGCGCGCCCTCCACCCTCGTGGGGCCCACGGGCCTCCCCTCCGGTAACTCTTCGTTCTAGTATTTTTATATTTTCCAGAAAAATTCTCCGTTGATTTTCATCGCATTCCGAGAACTTTTATTTCTGCACAAAAACAACACCACGGTAGTTCTGCTGAAAACAGCGTCAGTCCGGGTTAGTTCTAATCAAATCATACCAAAATCATATAAAACTATTGTAAACATGGCATGAATACTTCATAAATTATAGATACATTGGAGACGTGTCAGTCAACGTGTCTCCCACATTCAGAGCCGTATGTATTTTGCAAATTTTCGATGTCTACAATGCTCTGCACGGAGCTACTCTAGCTAATTGCTCCCACTTTCAATATGTATCTAGATCAAGACTCGGAGTCATCCAGATCGGTGTCAAAGCTTGCATCGCATAACTCTTGACGAGGAACTCTTTATCACCTCCATAACCGAGAAATATTTCCTTAGTCCTCTAAGGATAATGTTGACCGCTGTCCAGTGATCTACTCCTGGATCACTATTATACCCCTTTGCCAAACTCATGGCGAGGTACACAATAGGTCTGGTATACATCATGGTATATGATAACCCACAAGTATAGGGGATCAATTGTAGCCTCTTTCGATAAGTAAGAGTGTCGAATCCAACGAGGAGCTAAAGGTAGAACAAATATTCCCTCAAGTTCTATCGACCACCGATACAACTCTACGCACGCTTAACGTTCGCTTTACCTAGAACAAGTAGGAAGCTGGAAGTACTTTGTAGGTGTTGTTGGATAGGTTTGCAAGATAATAAAGAGCGCGAAAATAAAAAGTAGGGGCTGTTTAGATGAAGACACAACTAAATTAGTTTTAGTAAAGAGATTTTTGTTACGGGAAAGTTATTTGTCCCTAGCAATTGATAACTAGACCGGTAATCATTATTGCAATTTTATTTGAGGGAGAGGCATAAGCTAACATACTTTCTCTACTTGGATCATATGCACTTATGATTGGAACTTTAGCAAGCATCCGCAACTACTAAAGATCATTAAGGTAAAACCCAACCATAGCATTAAAGTATCAAGTCCCCTTTATCCCATACGCAAACAACCTACTTACTCGGGTCTGTGCTTCTGTCACTCACGCCACCCACCATAAGCAAATCATGAACATATTGCAAACCCTACAGCGGAAATCCCTCACGTTGCGCGACACAGAGAGCACCATAGGACGGCACCAATAATAAAACATGCAACTCAAACTAATCACGATCATCAATTAACCCATAGGACAAAACGGATCTACTCAAACATCATAGGATAGTCATACATCATTGGGAAATAATATATAGCGTTGAGCACCATGTTTAGGTAGATATTACAGCGGGTAAAAGAGGGGTTACACCGCTGCATAGAGGGGGGAAGAGTTGGTGATGATGGCGGTGAAGTTGTTGGTGAAGATTGCGGTGATGATGATGGCCATGGCAGCGTTCCGGCGCCACCGGAAGAGAAGGGGAGAGGGGGACCCTTCGTCTTCTTCTTCCTTGACCTCCTCCCTAGATGGGAGAAGGGTTTTCCCTCTGGTCCTTGGCCTCCATGGCATGGGAGGGGCGAGAGCCCCTCCGAGATTGGATCTGTCTCTTTGTTTCTCTCTGTTTCTGTGTTCTCGTCTGCTGCCCTTTCACCGTTTCGTATATATATGGAGATCCGTAACTCTGACTGGACTGAAATCTTCACCATGATTTTTCCCTAAAAATTAGCTTTCTTGCGGCCGAAGAAGGGCATCAACCGCCTTACGGGGAGGCCACGAGGGTTAGGGGCGCGCCCCCTGCCTCGTGCCTCCCTCGGGCACCGTCTCGCGTGGATTTTTCTTCCCATATTCTCCGAATATTCCAAAAATAATCTCCGTCCGTTTTTATCCCGTTTGGATTCCGTTTGATATGGGGTTTCTGCGAAACATAAAACATGCAGCAAACAGGAACTGGCACTGGGCACTGGATCAATATGTTAGTCCCAAAAATAATATAAAAAGTTGCCAAAAAGTATATGAAAGTTGTAGAATATTGGCATGGAACAATCAAAAATTATAGATACGACGGAGACGTATCAGCATCCCCAAGCTTAATTCCTGCTCGTCCTCGAGTAGGTAAATGATAAAAAAGATAATTTTTGATGTGGAATGCTACCTAGCATAATATTGATCACATAATCTAATCATGGCAGGAATATTAAGACACGAGTGATTCAAAGCAATAGTCTATTATTTGACATAAAAACAATAATACTTCAAGCCTACTAATAAAGCAATCATGTATTTTCAAAATAACATGGCCAAAGAAAGTTATCCCTACAAAATCATATAGTCTGGCTATGCTCCATCTTCACCACACAAAATATTCAAATCATGCACAACCCCGATGACAAGCCAAGCAATTGTTTCATACTTTTGATGTTCTCAAACCTTTTCAACTTTCACGCAATACATGAGCGTGAGCCATGGACATAGCACTATAGGTGGAATAAAAAATGATGGTGGAGGTTGTGTGGAGAAGACAAAAATGAGAAAGTCTCACATCGATGCGGCTAATCAACGGGCTATGGAGATGCCCATCGATTGATGTCAATGTGAGGAGTAGGGATTGCCATGCAACGGATGCACTAGAGCTATAAGTGTATGAAAGCTCAAACTGAAACTAAGTGGGTGTGCATCCAACTTGCTTGCTCATGAAGACCTCGGGCATTTGAGGAAGCCCATCATCGGAATATACAAGCCAAGTTCTATAATGAAAATTCCCACTCGTATATGAAAGTGATAACTCAAGAGACTCTCTATATGAAGGATCTTGGTGCTACTCTGAAGCACAAGTGTGGTGAAAGGATAGTAACATTGCCCCTTCTCTCTTTTTCTCTCTTTTTTTTATTTTCCTTTTTTTTATTTTTTTGGTGGGCTTCTTTGGCCTCTTTTTTTATAAAGTCCGGAGTCTCATCCCGACTTGAGGGGGAATCATAGTCTCCATCATCCTTTCCTCACTGGGGCAATGCTCTAATAATGATGATCATCACACTTTTATTTACTTACAACTCAATATTACAACTCGATATCTAGAACAAAGATATGACTCTATATGAATGCCTCCGGCGGTGTACCGGGATGTGCAATGATCTAGCGTAGCAATGACATCAAAAAACGGACAAGCCATGAAAACATCATGCTAGCTATCTTACGATCATGCAAAGCAATATGACAATAAATGCTCAAGTCATGTATATGATGATGATGGAAGTTGCATGGCAATATATCTCGGAATGGCTATGGAAATGCCATGATAGGTAGGTATGGTGGCTGTTTTGAGGAAGATATAAGGAGGTTTATGTGTGATAGAGCGTATCATATCACGGGGTTTGGATGCACCGGCGAAGTTTGCACCAACTCTCGAGGTGAGAAAGGGCAATGCACGGTACCGAAGAGGCTAGCAATGATGGAAGGGTGAGAGTGCGTATAATCCATGGACTCAACATTAGTCATAAAGAACTCACATACTTATTGCAAAAATCTATTAGTCATCC
Organism: Triticum aestivum; assembly: GCF_018294505.1. Lineage (NCBI taxonomy): Eukaryota > Viridiplantae > Streptophyta > Magnoliopsida > Poales > Poaceae > Triticum > Triticum aestivum. The sequence continues at coordinate 366,580,870 of NC_057796.1, forward strand.
AAACAAAGTACTACACGCATGCTCCTAGGGGGATAGATTGGTAGGAAAAGACCATCGCTCGTCCCCGACCGCCACTCATAAGGAAGACAATCAATAAATAAATCATGCTCCGACTTCATCACATAACGGTTCACCATACGTGCATGCTACAGGAATCACAACTTCAACACAAGTATTTCTACAATCCACAACTACCCACTAGCATGACTCTAATATCACCATCTTTATATCGCAAAACTATTGCAAGGAATCAAACATATCATATTCAGTGATCTACAAGTTTATGTAGGGTTTTATGACTAACCATGTGAATGACCAATTCCTGTCATCTCTCTAAATAGATATAAGTTAAGCAAGGGAGTTTAATTCTTTCTACAAAAGATATGCCCACGCTCTAATAAGTATAAGTGAAGCAAAAGAGCATTCTACAAATGGAGGTTTTCTATGTGAAGAGAAACAGGCAATCCAAACTTCAAATGATATAAGTGAAGCACATGAAGCATTCTATAAAGCCATATTCAAAAGATATAAGTGAAGTGCAATGAGAATTCTATAAATCAACCAAGGACTATCTCATACCAGCATGGTGCATAAAAGAAAAATGAAAACTAAATGCAAAAGATGCTCTAAGATTTGCACATATCGCATGAACGAAACGAATCCGAAAACATACCGATATTTGTTGAAGAAAGAGGGGATGCCTTCCGGGGCATCCCCAAGCTTAGACGCTTGAGTCTCCTTGAATATTTACTTGGGGTGCCTCGGGCATCCCCAAGATTGAGCTCTTGCCTCTCTTCCTTCTTCTCACATCGATACCTTCTCGATCATCGAACACTTCATCCACACAAAACTTCAATAGAAAACTCGGTAAGATCCGTTAGTATAATAAAGCAAATCACCACTCTAAGTACTGTTGCAAACCAATTCATATTTTGTTTTTGCATTATAGCTACTGTAATATAACTTTTTCATGGCTTAATCCACTGATATAAATCGATAGTTTCATCAAAACAAGCAAACTATGCATCAAAAACAGAATCTGTCTAAAACAGAACAGTCTGTAATAATATGAACATTCAACATACTTCTGATACTTGAAAAATTCTTCCAAAATTAGGAAAAATAAAAATTTGTATAGAAAGACAGTGCAGAAAGAATCAGAACCATTTGACGTTCCAGTAAAAAATGTAAAATCGCGCACTACAGCCAAAGTTTTTGTCCTGCACCATACAAACCAACAAGCATTGTAAACATCCTAAAGGCAAACCTTGGCACATTATTTTTATAATACAAAGGAATTCTACATGGGGATAATTATTTTTGTTGAAAAGTTTCTGTAATCAAGATTCACAAAGTTTCCGTGAGCATGAACAAAGTTCAAGGCTAGCTCCCACTTCAACAATGCTTGTCTTTCTCACTTTCGCTTTTCTTTTTGAAAAAGTTTTGAGTTCCCCTCTTTTTTTTTAAACTATATAAAAGCACTCAACAGAAATAAATGACTCTCTAAAACTTCCGGGTTGTCTCCCTGGCAGCGCTTTCTTTAAAGCCATTAAGCTAGGCATATAGTGCTCAAGTAGTGAATCCACCCGGATCCCAAGGTATATCAAAGCCAATTTTAATTAGCAATGATTTGGAATTTACTAGTGAGCACAAGGCAACATATATCATGCAACAACGAAGTCTAACTCTCTTCCTATGCATCGGCATGTCATAAAAGAACAATTCATGCACACAAAGTAAAGGCCAATGCATATTATAAACAGTTTCTTGCAATTTTATCGTGTTGGAAACATAGAGAGGTGGAGATATAGTTCCTCTCTCATAATAATTGCAAGTAGGAGCAGAAAGCACATGCATATTATATCTATCAAAATCATCATGTGCAACGGTAAAAGGCAACCCATCAATATAATCCTTAATAAGGGCAAACTTCTCCGATATAGTGTAGTCGGGAGAATTCAAAAAGATAATAGGACTATTATGTGTGGGTGCAATAGCAACAATTTCATGTTTAACATAAGGAACTATAGCAAGTTCATCTTCATAAGCATAATTCATATTGGCATCTTGGCCACAAGCATAGCAAGCATCATCAAAAAGGGATATTTCAAGAGAATCGACGGGATCATAATAGTCATCATAGCAATCATCCTTCGGTAAGCACGAAGGGAAATTAAACAATGTATGAGTTGAAGAGTTACTCTCATTAGAAGGTGGGCACGGGTAGCTAATCCGCTCTTCCTCCTTTTGTTCTTCACTCTCCTCATCATCTTTTTCATCCAATGAGCTCACAGTTTCATCAATTTCTTCTTCCATAGACTCCTGCAAAATATTATTCTCTTCTTGGACAGCGGAGTAGTCCTCAATATATGGTTCAACATAAGCATTAGAAGCATAATTATCATAGCAATATTTAAGTATGGCAAAATTTTCAGATTTGTAAAGAGTAGCATCATACGCTTCAATCAAAGAAGCAATTTCATAAGCACCCTTAAAAGCAACAAATTCTTCAATTTGTTCAACATCATAGTAATTATAAACACCTTTATCATAAGAAGATATGATTCCATTATCACTAAACAAACATTGGTAGGGAAGGTGTTTCTTAGGGTCTTCAGAACAACAAGTAATATCATATATTTCGCATAAATTCCAAGCATAGCATTGCAAACGATGAATTTGATCCAGTAAACGTTTCCCCTTTTCAGATATACGGTGTCGCACATAACAAGCATGCTCATCTAAGGATTTGCCCTCAACTAAGCTAGTTGGGGTTTCAGCACGAGCACATAGGGATCGAAGATGATCCAAGTAATAAGCTTTAGGACTGTGATAGATTTTGAGTGGTTCTTCAACCATTGGTTCAGTAGGTACAACTAATTTTTTTGCTATTTTGCGTTTCCTACCCATAACTAAAGATAGAAAACAACTAAGAATAGCAAATAAAAATTACTTAGTGAAAAGCAAACAAGCACACACGAGAATATTCACCCCACGCTATTGCTCCCCGGCAACGGCGCTAGAAAAAGGTCTTGATAACCCACAAGTATAGGGGATAAATTGTAGCCTCTTTCGATAAGTAAGAGTGTCGAACCCAACGAGGAGCTAAAGGTAGAAAAAATATTCCCTCAACTTCTATCGACCACCGATACAACTCTACGCACGCTTAACGTTCGCTTTACCTAGAACAAGTAGGAAACTAGAAGTACTTTGTAGGTGTTGTTGGATAGGTTTGCAAGATAATAAAGAGCGCGTAAATAAAAAGTAGGGGCTGTTTAGATGAAGACACAACTAAATTAGTTTTAGTAAAGAGCTTTTTGTTATGAGAAAGTTATTTGTCCCTAGGCAATCGATAACTAGACCGGTAATCATTATTGCAATTTTATTTGAGGGAGAGGCATAAGCTAACATACTTTCTCTACTTGGATCATATGCACTTATGATTGGAACTTTAGCAAGCATCCGCAACTACTAAAGATCATTAAGGTAAAACCCAACCATAGCATTAAAGTATCAAGTCCCCTTTATCCCATATGCAAACAACCTACTTACTCGGGTCTGTGCTTCTGTCACTCACGCCACCCACCATAAGCAAATCATGAACATATTGCAAACCCTACAGCGGGAATCCCTCACGCTTGCACGACACGGAGAGCACCATAGGACGGCGCCAATAATAAAACATGCAACTCAAACCAATCACGATCATCAATTAACCCATAGGACAAAATGGATCTACTCAAACATCATAGGATAGACATACATCATTGGGAAATAATATATAGCATTGAGTACCATGTTTAGGTAGAGATTACAGCGGGTAAAAGAGGGGTTACACCGCTGCATAGAGGGGGGAAGAGTTGGTGATGATGGCGGTGAAGTTGTTGGTGAAGATTGCGGTGATGATGATGCCCACGGCAGCGTTCCGGCGCCACCGAAAGAGAAGGGGAGAGGGGGGCCCTTCGTCTTCTTCTTCCTTGACCTCCTCCCTAGATGGGAGAAGGGTTTCCCCTCTGGTCCTTGGCCTCCATGGCATGGGAGGGGCGAGATCCCCTCCGAGATTGGATCTGTCTCTCTGTTTCTGCGTTCTCGTCTGCTGCCCTTTCACCGTTTCGTATATATATGGAGATCCGTAACTCCGATTGGAATGGAATTTCGCCGTGAATTTTTTAAAAAAAATAGCTTTCTTTCGGCCGAAGAAGGGCATCAACTGCCTTACAGGGAGCCCACGAGGGTCAGGGGCGCGCCCAGGGGGGTGGGGCGCACCCCCCTGCCTCGTGCCTCCCTCGGGCACCGTCTCGCGTGGATTTTTCTTCCCATATTCTCCGAATATTCCAAAAATAATCTCCGTCCGTTTTTATCCCGTTTGGATTCCGTTTGATATGGGGTTTCTACGAAACATAAACCATGCAACAAACAGGAACTGGCACTGGGCACTGGATCAATATGTTAGTCCCAAAAATAATATTAAAAGTTGCCAAAAAGTATATGAAAGTTGTAGAATATTGGCATGGAACAATCAAAAATTATGGATACGACGGAGACGTATCAGTATACTTTATAGAACCTATGGTTGAGGCATAGGGAATGACTTTCATTCTCTCTCTATCTTCAGCCGTGGTTGGGTTTATGAGTCTTACTTAACTTCGTACCTTACAATTCAGGCAAGAACTCCTTCTCCGACTGATCCATTTTGAACTCCTTCAGAATCTTATCAAGGTATGTACTTATTGAAAAAACTTATCAAGTGTCTTGATCTATCTCTATAGATCTTGATGCCCAATATGTAAGTAGCCTTACTAAGGTCTTTCATTGAAAAATTCTTATTCAAGTATCCTTTTTTGCTATCCAGAAATTCTGTATTATTTCCAATCAACAATATGTTATCCACATATAATATCAGAAATGCTATAGAGCTCCCACTCACTTTGTTGTAAATACAGGCTTCTCCAAAAGTCTGTATAAAACCATATGCTTTGATCACACTATCAAAGCGTACATTCCAACTCCGAGATGCTTGCACCAGTCCATAAATGGATCACTGGAGCTTACACACTTTGTTAGAACCTTTTGGATTGACAAAACCTTCTGGTTGCATCATATACAACTCTTCTTTAAGAAATCCATTAAGGAATGCAGTTTTGACATCCATTTGCCAAATACGGCAATTGCTAACATGATTCGGACAGACTTTAAGCATAGATACGAGTGAGAAATTCTCATCGTAGTCAATACCTTGAACTTGTCGAAAACTTTTGGCGACAATTCGAGCTTTGTAGATAGTAACACTACTATCAGCGTCCGTCTTCCTCTTGAAGATCCATTTATTCTCAATGGCTCGCCGATCATCGGGAAAGTCAATCAAAGTCCATACTTTGTTCTCATACATGGATCCTATCTCAGATTTCATGGCTTCAAGCCATTTCGCGGAATCTGGGCTCATCATCGCTTCCTCATAGTTTGTAGGTTCGTCATGGTTTAGTAACATGACTTCCAGAACAGAATTACCGTACCACTCTGGTTGACCTACGAGGTTCAGTAGTAACTTGATCTGAAGTTCCATGATCATCATCATTAGCTTCCTCACTAATTGGTGTAGGAATCACTGGAACTGATTTCTGTGATGTACTACTTTCCAATTCGGGAGAAGGTACAATTAACTCATCAAGTTCTACTTTCCTCCCACTAACTTCTTTCGAGAGAAACTCCTTCTCTAGAAAGGATCCATTCTTAGCAACGAATGTCTTGCCTTCGGATCTGTGATAGAAGGTGTACCCAACAGTCTCCTTTGGGTATCGTATGAAGATGCATTTCTCCGATTTGGGTTCGAGCTTATCAGGTTGAAGCTTTTTCACATAAGCATCGCAGCCCCAAACTTTAAGAAACGATAGCTTAGGTTTCTTGCCAAACCATAGTTCATACGGTGTCGTCTAAACGGATTTAGATGGTGCCCTATTTAACGTGAATGCAGCTGTCTCTAATGTATAACCCCAAAACGATAGTGGTAAATCGATAAGAGACATCATAGATCGCACCATATCTAATAAAGTGCGGTTACGATGTTCGGACACACCATTACGCTGTGGTGTTCCAGGTGGCGTGAGTTGCAAAACTATTCCACATTGTTTCAAATAAAGACCAAACTCGTAACTCAGATATTCGCCTTTGCGATCAGACCGTAGAAACTTTATTTTCTTGTTACGATGATTTTCTACTTCACTCTGAAGCTTTTTGAACTTTTCAAATGTTTCAGGCTTATGTTTCATTAAGTAGATATACCCATATCTGCTCAAATCATCTGTGAAGGTCAGAAAATAATGATACCCGCCGCGAGCCTCAACACTCGTGGGACCGCATACATCGGTATGTATTATTTCCAATAAGTCAGTAGCTTGCTCCATTGTTCTGGAGAACGGAGTCTTAGTCATCTTGCCCATGAGGCATGGTTCGCAAGCATCAAGTGATTCCAAAAGCCCATCAGCATGGAGTTTCTTCATGCGCTTTACACCAATATGACCTAAACGGCAGTGCCACAAATATGTTGCACTATCATTATCAACTTTGCATCTTTTGGCATCAATATTATGAATATGTGTATCACTAAGATTGAGATTCAATAAACCATTCACCTTGGGTGTATGACCATAGAAGGTTTTATTCATGTAAACAGAATAACAATTATTCTTTGACTTCAATGAATAACCGTATTGCAATAAACATGATCCAATCATATTATGCTCAACGCAAACACCAAATAACATTTATTTTATGTTCAACACAAATCCCGAAGGTAAAGGGAGTGTGCGATGGTGATCTTATCAACCTTGGAATCACTTCCAACACACATCGTCACCTTGCCCTCAACTAGTCTCTGTTCATTTTGTAACTCCTGTTTCAAGTTACTAATCATAGCAACTGAACTAGTATCAAATACCCAGGGGCTACTATGACTACTAGTAAAGTACACATCAATAACATGTATATCATATATACTTTTTTTCACTTTGCCATCCTTCTTATCCGCCAAGTATTTGGGGCAGTTCCGCTTCTAGTGACCATCTCCTTTGCAGTAGAAGCACTCGGTTTCAGGATTGGGTCTAGCTTTGGGCTTCTTCATGGGAGTGGCAACTTGCTTGTCATTCTTCTTGAAGTTCCCTTTCTTTCCCTTGCCCTTTTACTTGAGGCTAGTGGTCTTGTCAACCATCAACACTTGATGCTTTTCTTGATTTCTACCTTCGCCGATTTCAGCATCGCGAAGAGCTCGGGGAATCGTTTTCATCATCCCTTGCATATTATAGTTCATCACGAAGTTCCAGTAACTTGGTGATAGTGACTAGAGAACTCTTTCAATCACTATCCTATCTGGAAGATTAACTCCCACTTGATTCAAGCGATAGTAGTACTCAGACATTCTGAGCACATGCTCACTGGTTGAGCTATTCTCCTCCATCTTGTAGGCAAAATACTTGTCAGAGGTCTCATACCTCTCGACACGGGCATGAGTCTGAAATACCAATTTCAGTTCTTGGAACATCTCATATGCTCCATGGCGTTCAAAACATTTTTGAAGTCCCGGTTCTAAGCCGTAAAGCATGGTGCACTAAACTATCAAGTAGTCATCATACCGAGCTTGCAAAACATTCATAACGTCTGCATCTGCTCCTTCAACAGGTTCGTCACCTAGTGGTGCATCTAGGACATAATACTTCTGTGCAGCAATGAGGATAATCCTCGGATCATGGACCTAGTCCGCATCATTGCTACTGTCATCTTTGAATTTAGTTTTCTCTAGGAACATATCAAAAATAAAATAGGGGAGCTATACGCGAGCTATTGATCTACAACTTAGATTTGCAAATACTATCAGGACTAAGTTCATGATAAATTAAAGTTCAATTAATCATATTACTTCAGAACTCCCACTTAGATAGACATCCATCTAGTCATCTAAATGACCACGTGATCCATATCAACTAAACCATGTCTGATCATCACGTGAGATGGAGTAGCTTTCAATGGTGAACATCACTATGTTGATCATATCTACTATATGATTCACGTTCGACCTTTCGGTCTCAGTGTTCCGAGGCCATATTTGCATATGCTAGGCTCGTCAAGTTTAACCCGAGTATTCTGCATGTGCAAAACTGGCTTGCACCCGTTGTATGTGAACGTAGATCTTATCACACCCGATCATCACGTGGTGTCTCAGAACGAAGAACTGTCGCAATGGTGCATACTCAGGGAGAACACTTATACCTTGAAATTTTAGTAAGGGGTCATCTCATAATGCTACCGTCGTACTAAGCAAAATAAGATGCATAAAAGATAAATATCACATGCAATCAAAATATGTGACATGATATGGCCATCATCATCTTGTGCCTTTGATCTCCATCTCCAAAGTACCGTCATGATCTCCATCGTCACCGGCATGACACCATGATCTCCATCATCTTGATCTTTATCAACATGTCGTCATGGTCGTCTCGCCAACTATTGTTTTTGCAACTATTGCTATCGCATAGCGATAAAGTAAAGCAATTATATGGTGCTTGCATCTTATGCAATAAAGAGACAACCATAAGGCTCCTGCCAGTTGCCGATAACTTTAACAAAACATGATCATCTCATACAACAATTTATATCTCATCGCGTCTTGACCATATCACATCACAACATGCTCTACAAAAACAAGTTAGACATCCTCTACTTTGTTGTTGCAAGTTTTACGTGGCTGCTACGGGCTTCTAGCAAGAGCCGTTCTTACCTACGCATCAAAACCACAACGATTTTTCGTCAAGTGTGCTGTTTTAACCTTCAACAAGGACCAGGCGTAGTCAAACTCGATTCAACTAAAGTTGGAGAAACATACACCCGCCAGCCACCTGTGTGCAAAGCACGTCGGTAGAACCAGTCTCATGAACGTGGTCATGTAATGTCGGTCCGGGCCGCTTCATCCAACAATACCGCCGAATCAAAGTAAGACGTTGCTGGTAAGCAGTATCACTATTATCGCCCACAACTCTTTGTGTTCTACTCGTGCATATAACATCTACGCATAGACCTGGCTCGGATGCCACTATTGGGAACGTAGCATTTCAAAAAAAATCCTACGATCACGCAAGATCTATCTAGGAGAAGCATAGCAACGAGCGGGGAGAGTGTGTCCACGTACCCTCGTAGACCGAAAGCGGAAGCATTAAGTAACACGGTTGATGTAGTCGAACGTGTTCGCGATCCAACCGATCCAAGTACCGAACGTATGGCACCTCCGTGTTCGGCACACGTTCAGCACGATGACGTCCCTCAAGCTCTTGATCCAATTGAGGGCGAGGGAGATTTCCGTCAGCACGGCGGCGTGGTGACGGTGATGATGAAGTTACCGGCACAGGGCTTCGCCTAAGCACTACGACGATATGACGAGGTGTGTAACTGTGGAGGGGGCACCGCACACGGCTAGTAGGAATCCCTTTCCTTTTTCGAAGTAGGAGAGAAGGAAAGAGGGAAAGAGAGAGGGAGTAGGAAAAGGAAAGGGGGGCGCCGCCCCTTCCCCTAGTCCAATTCGGACCCATGCGGGGGGCACCACCTCCCCTTGGCCCGCCTCCTCTTTTCCCGTATGGCCCAATAAGGCCCATAACTTCTTCCCATGAATTCCTCTAACTCCCCGGTACTCCGAAAAACAACCGAATCACTCAGAACCTTTCCGATGTCCAAATATAGCCTTCCAATATATGAATCTTTACCTCTCGACCATTTCGAGACTCCTCGTCATGTCCGTGATCTCATCCGGGACTCCGTACAAACTTCGGTCATCAAATCACATAACTCATAATACAAATCGTCATCGAACGTTAAGCGTGCGGACCCTACAGGTTCGAGAATTATGTAGACATGACCAAGACACATCTCTAGTCAATAACCAATAGCGGAACCTGGATGCTCATATTGGCTCCTACATATTCTACGAAGATCTTTATCGGTCAAACTACATAACAACATACGTCATTCCCTTTGTCATCGGTATGTTACTTGCCCGAGATACGATCGTCGGTATCATCATACCTAGTTCAATCTCGTTACCGGCAAGTCTCTTTACTCATTCTGTAATGCATCATCCCGCAACTAACTCATTAGTCACATCGCTTGCAAGGCTTATAGTTGTAGCGACCCGACCTCAGACGGTCAAGCCTCTGTGTTTCTGTGCCATCCCTGGATCAGTATGCTGGCACACACAGTACATCAATGTATATATCAAAGTGCAATCACATGTATAAATAACGTAAAACTGATATATACCTCATAATACTCAGCGGAAACAATTAAACGGGGGTGGAGTCCCATCAACGCCATCGGCAAGTTGAGTGTAGACCGTAACCCTGTATCATAACTCTTACTCGTCGAAGAAAATCCTGCAACATGATACGTTGCAGCCGTGTAGGTCAGTACAATGAATGTACTGGCAAGATCACAACATGAGAAAACAGATGATAAAACTATACTATATGCAATATGGCTTTGTGGCTCTGTATCTGAGTTTTGTTTGCGTAAAAGCTGGTTTTATTTTCCCTACATCAAAGCAATTAACCGGAGTCTGTACTACGGAGTTTACTATCATGACATGGTTCCGCCAACCGATGTCTCATCACCCAAAACATCATAAGTTGCCCACAATTATGTTATCAGTCCGGTGTTGAGAGTTCCGAGATAGATCCAAGTCCAGAGGCTCAAATTGTCCATAACCGGGGACACGGCTAATCGATTAGGTTTAAACCCTCTGCAGAGGTTTGTACACTTTACCCGCAAGATTCGATCCCTCTTTTTACGTTCTCGCACTTCAGGGTGTTTGAGAACAAGATGACCAAAACATGGTCTTCCAAAGAGTTCCTCTGACCACTGTCCGGTGCTCATCCAATCCTACCGTAGTTCTACATCTGCTAGCACCGTCCCAGCCAGAGTCACAACTAAGGTCAACCAAGCCAGAGCCCATAGTGACTTGCGGTTGCACAGGTAAGCTTCCGGGCATGAAGTATTCTTCCGTCTCTTTGAGTCTGGGTGAAGCTTTCCGCAAGATGTCATGGCGCTTCTCCATGCATCCCGGCCATCCACTGGTTTCTTCAGGGTGCCCGTCAACCGTCCTTCACCCAGTAGTGTGTATTGAATTCTTGTCTCGAGTCTTGAAGTCTTGAGGCCTTGAAGATACAGTCCTCGCATATGCCATCATGAGTTGTCGTCATTGACGTAGAGTCCTTCTTCACACCACTCTCGTGCACTCATACCAAACCCCGTCTACTATAGCGTAGCATTAAAATAAATAACGTCCCGGGCTTGGTAACAGGGTGATGGGTTCCTACCTCATGCATACTACTCAACTACAAGAATTCAATATCACTACTGGAGGGTTGTTGCAAAGATGCCACTAAATGCAGTAAAAACATAGGTATGAAAGCATGGTCAAAGTGAACTTGCCTGGTATTACTTGATGAAGATAACAAAGCTCTCAGAATAACTTGATAGCACTATACGCAACTCTCCGGTGAAAATCTATATAGTAAAACATAGTATTCACATAAGCAAACATACTAGCAAGCAATTTCTAACACTCACAAAAAAATCAACAAATAAAATGCATATCACAAA